>NW_018164789.1:1303947-1314385 GCF_001263595.1 Phalaenopsis equestris | reverse complement strand
TATATATATATATAACACAAATATAGATTGACAATGCGATTAAATTTCACTATACATCCTAAAAGAAAATAAAAAGTAGGCAATCAAGCTCTAACCATATACAACACAGTAATCCTAGAATTACATATTTACTTGTGCATTCTTCTTGTCTTCCATCCTCAATTAATCTATTAGTTCATTCTTCATGGTTGGGTCCTCCAAGCATTACAAGACATCAGTTGCTGGTGCATACCATTCCTATATCCACAGATCCTAAAATAGCTGAATATAAAATACAATTAAAATAAAATAAAAATCCTAATTAAAACATACAAAATAACGGTAATCGAAAAGCAAGCATTTAAGCAATAGGTATGTCAAAAATGTGGACTTAACATTGTTAGGTTCCAAATCCACTATCTTAATTAACCTAAGCACCTTTCTTAGGAGCATTAGAATTGTTTAGAATTGTAGCTACCATTGATTAAAAAAAAAAAACATTTTAGTTTATTTATTATTAGGTTTTTAGCATGCCACTTTGCTAAGCACTGCCTGCTATAAAAAATAAGCATTATACTACTAAAAAATCATCCTAATGCAAAATCTATGCAAACACGGCCATCCTAGCATCCAACATAAGTTGGCAAATAACACATCACAATAAATAACATAAAAAACATCAATCAATCACATAATTAACAATCTTAACCTAAGTATAGAGTTGGTGATATTACAATCAATCTAATATTATATTGGTAGTGTGTTGAGACTAAAATAATCTTTAATTTTAAATTATATCTTTGAGTTTTGAGATTGATTTTTATTAGTGGGTGGTTTAGGCTCAATTGTGTAATCTTTTATCTGTGAATTTTAAGTTACAAGTTTGATTCAGTTTGTATTTACAGTTAAATAATAATGAGTGGAACAAACAACTATAACCACCCACTTAAGATGGGGGTCTCATCCTATTAAGGTTAGCATCCCACTTGAAGGGAGTTGCACACCACCTTAAAAGATTAAGGAGATTTAAGTTATTTTATTAAATTTGGTTAATTCATAAGTGTTTGAGTTCGGTTTATAAATTCTTTCAAAATTGATTTTGAATTAAATGTTTAATTTGAGTTCATTTTGATTTATCATTTCAATTTTAAGTTTAATATTTCTAGTTTTATTTATGTTAGCAGACTTAGTTTTATTTTGAGCTAAGGTTGAATAGATTTTATTAGAATTTGATGTGATTTAAGTCAGGCTTTTGAATTTAACTAAGATTATTTGAGCTAAATGTAGTTTGGTTAATTGATTTAAGTTTTGATTATGATTAAAGTTACAATTTGATTTTATCAAATTAATATCCAAAATAGAATACTTTATAGATTAGCAAAGGAAATGAAAAGGATGCAACATTGACCTTTGAGGTTGGGTTTGACTTTTAATTCAATATTTTAAGTGAGCTCAAGTTTTGATAGGCTGAACCTTTTGATTTGGTTTATAATTAACTTTGAGATTAGATTGGTTAGATGTCCATTTAAGATTTGGTTCAATTGATATGAAATCCTCTAAGGCATTGATCCACATGAGCATTAACACTGAAGATTTACATTGAATTTAAGATTTAATATTTTTTTAAAAAAAATTTAAATATAATATCAAAAAATCTAAAATATGCATAAGATCACTCAATAAAGTAAAAAAATCACCAAATAAAATTTCTAATATTAATGACACTCAAGATAAGTTTCATGATTCAAGGGAATTTCAAAATTTCAGCTAGTTTGTAGTTCAATGCAAAATAGATTGCCTTTCACATAATTTAAGATAAACTCTTTAAGAACTTTAGCATAATCTTTTATTTTTTATATTCTTCTATTATTTTGTGCTGTAGAGAATGTATAGATAATCAGTACAAAAAAATTTAGTAAATTAAATAAGATATAAAAAATAGATATAGAAACTATCAAAAAAGAAATTAACTTATTATATTAGACAAAGTTAGATCATACTATACAATTAGGATGGATTAAAATAAATTATAAGAAATATTTTATTAACTGAAACAAATTGAATAATTAATAAAAATTGGATTATACTATAAGATCAATTAAGATTATCATATTTTGAAATAATTATAACACAAACAATTTGCATTAATTTAAAATTTAATTTTCTTGTATTATACAAATGGATCATACTATAAAATCAACATGATTAACTCCTTTTAAACAATTGCTTAAGCTTCAATTATTAAGCCAATTCAAAATTTAAACTATTCATATTACATGGCATATCATACCATAAAATACATTTTCTTAATTAATTTAATTATAAAGCTAAATTGGGATAATTTGATATTATTTTATATAAAATGAGCCTGCTGTATAATCATGATCATACTATATAATAAGCTAAAAATTTATTTTTATATTAAAATTAGACTTTTCTTACTTTGCATGCTTGATATATAAGCTAATATTAAACCCTTTAAATGAGAATGAAGCTTATTTGGTAGAAACTTAGCCAATGATATTTTGTAATTCAGAGAGAGAGAGAGAGAGAGAGAGAGAGTTTATAATGAAAAGAAAAAGAGAATAACACAGACATATTTTAATCCTTGTTTCTTCACCCTATTCCTCATAGTTGAAGATGTGCCTACTCTGAAAGCTAATATCTTGTTCATGGGAAGGAGATCTTGATATTAAAAAGCTTTGTGAAGACTTAGTGTAGTGAGCAAATGTAGTATTCTTTTTGCTTGGATTTGAAGTGGATGTAAGGTTTCTCCAATATCTACTTTAGAAAGAAATTTCTCCACTTTATGATAGCAAAAGAAAAGAGTAGTCAAATTTTTTAGAGGAGGACGGAAGAAATTAATTTAAGTTTTTTACCTTTATTTACTTGTTTACATTCCTTTTACTTTATGTACTTCTACTATCATTTCATGTTATTACATAATTGGAATGTTATGCAATGTTGTAAAATATGCAGTAATTATTTCTTTTGATATAAAATCTAAAATTAACGTTTTATGAGATATTTTTTATTAAACTTTTTGTGATAATATATATCTTGAACAATCAAAAAAAGGTATGCTCCTTTTATAATTATTAATTTGAGAAATTTATTTTCAAAATTAGCTATTTGATATTAAATTTAATTTACTTTTAAAAAATATTTTAAAGCACGCCAAATTGGTCCCTCTATTTTGGGTGTGTTATGCCTTTGTTTGGTATCAAAGAGGGTTATTTGTTCAAAAATTTAATCAACCAAATTATGGCCATATGAAACTAGAAAAATGGAAGAATCATGGAAGAACAATATACATTCATATGTGAAATTCATGCTTAATTATTGTCCACCATCTAAAGATGTTGATAAGAATATACATATTGGCATGCCATATATTGAATGGGCATTTGAACATCATGAATCAACATAATTAAAATTTGAATATTTGAATATTTATTTTTTGAATTAAAGTTTGACAATTATATGCATTTATCTACGTGTAAATTAGTTAAATTTTTAGAATAGGTTTTGTACCATTTATTAAACTATAGATGAAGTCAAGCAATCACTCATTTTTTTGCTCATACATGACTACAATTTTTTTTTTTATATATGTTAGCAAGAATATTACCAAGATAATACTTATTTCACCGCAAGCAATTAGAGAAAAAATTCAAATGCTAAAAAATTAATAAAGTTTTTAAATGCTTACCTAATTTATGGGAAGCTAAAGTAAATGATATATTTGAATCTAAAAAATTATCTATATATTTTATTATTATTATTATTTTTGGTTCTCCTTAATGCATTGGTAAAAAAATAATAATAAAGACTTGAAAATGCCTCAGAAAAAATTCAAATTACTCTAAACCATACAAGTCTAATAAATGTGAAACTATGACACTTATTGAGGATGGTGGGCAATAATTACAAGAAAATTTGGTTGCTTCCTCAAAGTAGGAAAAACTCAATTATTGAAGGGGAGGACAAAAAAGTAAAAGAGTTGTAAGATCTTATGCTGTCATTATGTTTCTATAAATTTAACTCTCATTTAAAATAAAAATAGCCATAATATAAAAAAATAGTTTTATTTTTTATTGGATTTTATGTCACTCTCTTTACTTATTTATCAATATTTTTTTTCTCACTTTTAGCATTCCTTATAATGTATTCCTATTGGTCTAAAATAAGGTTAGAAGCATGTAATAGCCTCCCTAAATCTTAGTCAAGGTTATTATCTATGTAAATGTGGTTTGTAATTATGAAACTCGTCACTTTATGAGATAAAATTAAGGTCATTAATTTGTACAAAAGTATTTTGGTGAATTATTTTATTAGAGTTAACTTGGCATTCATATACAATCTCTTAACATTTTCTTAATTATTGTTTGAGGCTACATTAAATCATAATTTTCTCCCCGGCTTACATGCATCGTACTAATCACATTTACCAAGAAGATCTAAATACTATCCCTAATTCATTAGAAAGCTACAAAAACCTCTTACCTCTCCAAATAACTCTCTAACATCATAAGAAACCATCACTCCATCAAAAAGATTATAACAATAACAAACACAATCTTACTTTATTCAGTAATAGAGTTAAATCTAAATTGTGTCAATGCATCAAATATACAATTTCAACATATGAAGATTTATGCTCAATTATAATATTAGTAAGTACATGTTTGCTTTGTATGTTCATTATTAAGTTGGTTTGAAGAGCTTTATTTTATTTTTATTTTTTTCATTCTTTGAAACTTCATCATTTTATTTCAATATATATCAACGTATTATGCAACACATGACCGCAATTGAATTTCAAGCTATAGAATAAATTATAAATAATTAATATATTCAATTTTTTATATTCAATTTTTATAAGACATATCAAAGCAAATAGAATTAAGTATGGTGAAGCAAGAGAATATTTAGAATGGGGTGTGCGGACTGCCAGGCTGCATAGGCATACTATTTTATACTAATCAGCTCACTTTTTAAGACAAATGGGGAAGACCTCAACAAGAAAAAATTTAGAGAAACAACATCTCTAAAAGAGAAGCAAGACCAAATATTCAAGAGCAATAAGAGAACCATCAACTCGAACAATAGCCACTTCATAAGTCGAGCAATAACAATCTAAAATGTCAGTACACCATAAAAAGTATAAGTATCAAATGAACTAATCTCCCAAATAAGGAAAAAGGAAAATCCTAAAAATATATATAGAAAGAAGATCCAAAGAAGACTCTGAGCTCTGTATAATTATTAAAATTTCATCCAGGATCTAATGAATATAAATATTCAAAAGATCGGTTAAATTTTAATACGATGTTGGAGGGCAACATGACTCAACCAATCATAGACTTTCAAGAAAAAAATCAAGTCTAAATAAGTTCTTACCAAGCAATAAATTCACAACAAAACAAACTAAAACTAAAAAACCTACCTGCCATATCAAAACAAACTCACATAGTTATAAAAAACAAAGCCAGTCTGGAGCTGTAAAATAAACAACGAAACAAAACCACAAATCAACCCATTAAAGCAAGACAAAATAAAAGCTGCTCCAAATCAGAGAACAAATCAACAAGTAAGAATTTGATGTAAGTGTGATTGTTGTTTAATATTATCGATCACTTCTAAATCAAATCTCAATTCATGAATTAAAGTCAAGATACTCTTTAAAAAATATACTGATTTTTTAAAACTTATAAATCACATTAACTATTTTACCTTATTTATGCATGAAGAAAAAACTGTGTATTTCACATTTTAAAATTTATAGTAGCAATATTATTTATGTGATATGAAAAGTTTGGGCAGTATATGTTAGGTATGACTCATATATCAGGAAATCTTGAAATGGAGTATCTTGAAATGGAGAGATGTGTCTCCTGGAATGAAAATGAGTGTCTCTTGGTGTGAAGAGGTGTGTCTCTTGGATTAGTGTGTTGGGAGAGCGATGGCGTGTTTGTGAATTTATCTGTGGGTTTTATCTATAAATAGATGTGTAATCCTATGGGTATGTATATCTCTCCAGAGGATGTAGGTATCTTTGCTGAACCTCGTTAAATTTTTATGTTCTTTTCCTGAATTTGCATTGTTTCACCCTAAATTTCTTAACAGTATAAATGTCATACATGTTATTTTGATAGGAATTGCATGCATGCACATGTCCCTAAAAGTAAATAATATATTATATTAATCACTTGTCACGGGACGTACTTCTCATAATTTTTACTATTTGTTCACCCATAAAAATAACGATGTGAACGAGTTAATCATGATCACGAGCATGAGCAAGTATATTTTGAGCAAAGAATCAAATATTATGAACTGATTTTAAATAACTGAAAGTAAATAAATAAAATTATATGTATAAGTGGTCTTTTTATAAGCATATATATATATATATATACTTTGAATCAATAATGAGAAGGGTTGCTAACGATCTGATTTTGATTTAAGTTGGGGTCGGCTCAAAATCGCCTTCAAAAAAATCGATTCGAAATTTTAGCTTGTAGCTCGACTAGTTTATTTCGATCAGATCTCAATCCAAGTAAAAATTTGAATCAACTTTAGACTAATTAATAATCTTCGAGCTAAATTCGTTAAATTTACAGTCCAAATATTATTAAGACAATAAACAATCAAATTTCTAGCTGAGTTGGGACCAGCTTAAAATCTGCTAAAAAAAAAACTTACCAAATCGAATCATTCATTTTGTTCAGATATGGACCTGAGCGAAAATTCGATCCAGTGCACTTTCAGTGGAATTCAAAGCCCTAATAACCATTCCAAAGTACATTAAAGGGTTAAATAAAACAATAATTTCTATCAATTATTTATGATTCGACAGCCTAAGATGGCGTCGCTTGACAGCGGAGGACGACAATGTTAACGTCATATGCAGCGATGGCCCCAATTCTATTTGCGGAACTTCTAAAAAGAAAAATTAGAGAAACGAAATAGTTTCATTGATTCCGATTCCTAGCGGCCGCTTTCGTCGAATCCTTGGCGTCCTTTTGTCAGCTGCGTCTATGTGGACGGCTGATTTGCGAGAACGTGTTGCACACTGGAAGACGAAACGTGTAACCGCTATCTCTTCAAAATAGTTTCATTAATTTGTACATAGCACTTGGCTGTATAATCCTTACTGTAATCGTCTCTTACTGCAATCGTCTCTTACTGTAATCGGGCCGTTGATATGGCTTAGCTTCCGTTTGGGACAGTTTATTTGGTGCGATTGTATTTTGAAAACACAACTGACCTGTTTAGATAAACTGTGTTTTGGCAGCTTATGAGTTTTCAAAATGCAGGAAACAGCGTTCTCAGACCGCACATATCTAGATGCGGGGGAGTTTACTGGCAACGATCTGACTTTTCCAACGTTTGACTTTTCCAAAAAAAAAAAATTGTAATAGCCACCGCACTTAACTTATAAATAGATTATTTTTAATCAGTTTATCAGCAAATTATTCAATAAGTCACAGCTGCCTCAAACAGATCTTTAACATATATCTTTTTTTTTTCACATTTTTCGAAAAAGAAATATTATCATAATTTGTTTGGTTGGGATTTTAGATTTTCATGAAAGAGGCATTGATTTTAAAGTTTTTTTTAAATAATGTGCGTGGTTAAATTAACTCATATATATATATATATATATATATATATATATATATATATATTCTTTTTTTTTCTTTTTGGGAGGGAGCGTTATGCATTTCCGAATCTATTGATAAAAAGTGAAATTACAGAAAGGAGGGAGGAAACACCATTGAGAACTAAAAAGCCAAAATACAGATTAAGCACCCCAAGGAGTACATCTCTCTCAGTACAACACACCTAAATAATCTTCAAAAGATTACATACAAGTCTATCCCAAAAATCAAGCCAGAAAAATTAATCCAAAAAAATCAGAGACAAGAAATATTGGTAATTGAGAGCTTTGCACCAGCAACGTCTTCATCTTCCAAGTGCAAATCTCTAGGACAGCAAAACAGTACATAAGCTGAAATCCCAACATAAAGTAACTGATTGTGCAAAGCAGTTAAAGCGTGAAATAAAATGACCAGAGCCTCAACATAGAGGTTATAGCTAGCAGCAGTAAGAAGGATTCCATCACCAGCTGTTTTGAGTAAGCACCAGCAAAGAAAGCAACCACTAAAAACATCATTGTAAAGATAGCAAGATATAGAAACAAAAGGTAACTATTCTGCTTTATGGAAGCAGCAACAAGGAGACCCGAAGGCCTCCAAAGCCGAGGAAAATACAATTTCGAGGAGCAGCCAAGTCTAACCAGATCATCATGCAAGAAACCCGTCCAACAAAATCATATATAAAAAAGGAGTAAACAACAGCAAGATACTCTAAATGCCTCAATGAAAATAATAAAAACCATCAGATTAGAGCAAGCTTTAATAAGAAATCTCAAGCGTCTTCCTCAAGTATAGATAGAACCATAAAAATAATCATTGCTGAGAGAAACACGACATAAAATCCAAAACCATTACACAAAATCAAAATATGGTGGTGCAGTCAATGCTTTGTTCAACCACATGAAAGAAAACAGTCCAGCTAAACCAATATAAAAGGGAGAACCCTTCAGAGAGCAAAGAAAACATGAACTAAAACCTAAGCCAAAACTATGCTCTGACATATGGTATATCATGTAAGGGCCTGTTTGGGGCAGCTCATAAGTGTGGGTTGTACCATTTAGTTCGCGCGTTTTATCATTTTATCTGAAATCGTATTTGGATTTTTACACTAAACGCAGGCCGCAGGTCGAACCCTGAGGCCCTCCCTCGGACTGCATTTCAGGATAAGCAGCTTATCCTGAAATGTACAAGCTGCCCAAAACACACCCTAAATCACCATTTAAAAGTCTGTTTAAATGTTGTGAGGGAGTAACATCAATGTGAGGGAGTAACATCAAATAGCAGATTAGCATCATCTTTACCCTTTCGAGCCAACCAATCCGCAGGAGAATTACCTTCTCTATATAAAAAAAGACATGCATAATAATATGATGCTTATTAATGAGATCCCTAATCTTGTTTATTGTAACAAGTATATTCCATTTGGATCTCAAAGCTTGAGTGAACTCATCATAAAGGATTTGTGAATCAGTTTCAACAATAACTTTAGTCAACTTACAGCAAACTGCCACTTGTGAAGCCAGCAACACCGCCCAACACTCAGCCTCAAGAGGAGTGGATGCATGGATGGGAGCTGCAAAAAAACATAAACAGTGCTTTAAATCATTACGAAACATCCCACCAGCACCAGCTGTAATGGAAGTCCAACTTTTATCAATATTAATCGTAATCCAGTCCAGTCTAAATAAGTTCATTTTGTCCATCCTACCCACCTTTGGCTTTGAGGAAGACAAATTCAAAATATGACTAGCTTTATGAAAGTGAGCAAGAATATGATTGACTGTAAGTGAAGGAGAAACACATGAACTTTCATATTTGGTATCATTCCTGGCAACCCAAATGTACCAAAGCACCACTAAAGGAAACCAGGCCATTTTTTTTATAAAAATGTGTAGCAGCTCTCCAACTATTAATATACTCTTCAATAGAAAATCGATTAGACCGCCTAATACAGAAATTTCTCAACCCTAAACCCATATTGACAACATGATGAATGAATTTTTTTAGCTCTATTTCTAGCTCATTTCTCGTTTATATAGATTCTAAAGATCATATATTGATCATAGTTGTAGGTCACAAATATAACATCCCTCTTTCTTCTGTTATTTTTATGTTTTGTCTATAACCCTCAATTTTTTTTTTGAAAAAGACTTAATATCAATTTTAGAATAGAAGTATGTGAGGCTGCAAGATGAGTTTAAATTATGCAAAAGTTCATTAGTTAGGATAACATTGCTCATAATTTCTTAACCACATATGAAGGCGGCATAGGTAGGATGAATGAAAAGGGGCAGAAGAGGCTTCATTCAATTTGTAATAAGTTTGGTGATGACCTTATAGATGATGCTTCATAGAGAAATGGATCTATAGTTTTTAAGAGACTGAACATATGTTGCTTTTCAAAATATAAATAATGGATGAGAACTTCACCCTATTTAAGAGTTTTGATGAGGAGAAGATGAATTATTAGCCTCATTGAAGTACGAACAATGATATTTAAACTATCTTCAAAGAATTTTGAGGCAAACACATTAAGACTGAAAGATTTATAAAATAGCGACAAAAGGAACCCTCTTTATCTCTTCATCAATAAAAAAATGTTGCCCCCCACACTTATCATGCATAAATTAGGGGATAAATAATCACCAAAGTAGTCAAGTATATAAGAGAAACGTTGAATAGCTTTCTAAGAGCATAGAGCAAATCTCTTAAATAGAGATAGACATGTATATATATATATATATATATATATATATATACAAGCAGCGCGAGAGCAGACTCTATAGAAAAAAAAA
>NW_018164789.1:1303157-1303899 GCF_001263595.1 Phalaenopsis equestris | reverse complement strand
CGTATGTATGTATGTATGTATGTATGTATGTATGTATGTATGTATGTATGTATAGATATGATATGTATAGATATGTTTATATATTTGTATAGATATGTATAGATCTATATATATTTATACATTTGCAATCAATCTTTGGCGGATAAATAGGTCTTTCAGAATCTTTTGGAGCATCCTCTTTTGATTCTTCAATTTCTTCTCTCTCTACTTCAATTTCTTTTTGAACTTTACCTTTCAATTCTCTTCCGCTTCTAAGTTGAATGACTTTTACTTGCTCTTTATTCTGGTCTTTTAGATTTGATTCAGTATTACTAAAAAGTGTTCCTTGGGATTTATTACTTGATGAATTTGTTATTTTCCCAAGTTAATTCTCAATATTTCTAATTGTAGCTCTTTGACTTTGTAATTGATTTCTCATACTTTGTAATTGATTTCTTTTGACTTTGTAATTGATTTCTCATTTGTAACACCATTTTTTCTATAGACAACTTCTCTTTAAATTGTGTATTACAGAGCCATTATTAATTCCTATTTATTAGAGAAGGATAAGTAGATCTATAATTATTATTCCCTTTCTTTGTTTCAGTTTCCCAATGGGTTTACTTGGTTGTCCCCCCATTGCTGATTATTACCATCCAAATTGTTATTCCAGTTAAAGTTGGGATGGTTTTTCTAACCTGGGTTATAATAATTTGAATATGAGTTATTCTGCTTGTTATTTATGACATTCAAAGTTTTTAAT
>NW_018164789.1:1302122-1302843 GCF_001263595.1 Phalaenopsis equestris | reverse complement strand
ATGCTTCATAAATAGATTCCCCTTCAAACTAATTAAAAGATGTAATATCATTTCTAAGCTTTGCAGTTTTTTATAGTGGAAAATATTTAGCAAGAAATTTTTATGCTAAATCACCCCAAGTTCTGATAGATCTAGGTGCTAATGAATTCAACATCTTAGTTTTATCCCTTAGTGAGAAAGAAAATAATATAAGTCTTATGGCATCATCTGATACACCATCGTATTTAAATGTAGCACACAATTCTAGAAAATTGGCAAGATGTAAATTTGGATCTTCAGTTGACGATCCCTCAAACTGATTATTTGAAACAATTTGGATAATAGCAGGTTTAAGCTCAAATGAATTAACCACTACAATAGTTTTTTTAATACTACAATAAAGTTCATCTACAGTTGGGTTGACATAATCTCTTAAAGGTCTAAACTCTTGATGAATTTTAGCATTTTGATCATTTTGGTTTTCCATTTCTATAAATTTTTTGGGTTTCAAGATTTTTAATTTTTTTGGTTTTTCTGATTTTTCTAACAGTTCTCTCTAAGTTCTCTCTAATTCAGTTCTCTCTAATTCAGAATCGTATGACACCAGTCCTTAAGAACCTGAACTACGCATACACTAACATAAAATAAAAAAAAAACTAAACACATACAAAATAAAATACAATAGCTTAAAGTTTAAATAAGACTTTCTAAAAATAGAAATTTGCTTTTAAATCAATAGATT
>NW_018164789.1:1298849-1301338 GCF_001263595.1 Phalaenopsis equestris | reverse complement strand
TGGATTTAAATCATCACAACTTCTTCCAACATTAAAGATCAATACTCTCCACAACTTCCATCTAACACTTAATTACTTATCATTTCAAGAAGAAAGATAAAGAAAACTACTCAGAATACATGGAGAAAATAAATCCGCACTTTAGTTTAAAAGTAGAAATCGTTGTCAAACCAACAATAAGTCTCAATTAAAACCAAAAATAGTCTAAAACAAAAGATAAAAACTTATCTCAAGTCCTCCACCAAACCCTTGAAGTTTCTTTGAATCTCTTCTCTTTTACAACACTCTCAATATAAAACTAAAATAAAAAAAGGATAAATATGTGGTGCCTAAAAATCTCTCATACTAACTCCCCAATTTTTGAACTTTCAAAATTTTCTCAGTACTTTCAGGACCTCTTTCAAAGTCCCAATCTTCCTTTTTTTATAATTTTCCAAAAGGTGTCAGGGTATCTCTTCAAAATGTGTCTTGATTCGATTTATTTCCCCAAGAGATGTATTCTTTTGCATTAATTTTTGTCCATGGTGGTTGTAACCACTTATTAAGCCAATAGGTGCCTCAAAAACCTCTTCAAAATTGCAAAAATATAATTTACTCATCTAATAATTGCCACTAGCGCTTAAGCAGGGCCTCTGGCACTTAGGCGTGACCTTCTTTGTTTACCCGGAGCTTAAGCGTCGGATCTGGTGCTTAGACGCCAAAACATTTTTTCACATTTGTCACCTATTTGCTACAAATGTGATATTTTTCACTCCTTTAAGTATTTTTCACCTTTTCACCTGTACCTGAAAGAAAACACAAAAATACCTGAAAACACAAAAATACCTTCCATTAAAGTGCAATATCTCAAAAATAGGTATAAAAATGTGTCTAAAAACACTATATATTTTAGGTGTATTAATACTACAAATTCGAATCATATGTCTCGTGCAACTCACTCGGCATCGCCACGCCTCAATGCCATTCCTGACCATGTCATCCTTGATGAGTTGCAATGCCTTATTCAGGAAGACTTGTCCTTGAAAGATAGGGATTAGTTTCCTGCTCACTGCAACTTCCAAGATGCCTCTCCCTTAGTCAAGGCAGTCCTTCAACACCTTATCCTAATGAGTTTCAAGCTTCTAAACATTAATTCCTACGAAGGGGTAACTTACGCCTAAAATCATGTTAACAACTACCAAACCATCATGCACATTCAACTTGCATCTGATGCACTTCTTTGTCAAGTGTTCAAAGCCACTCTCTAGGGTCAAGCTACAATGGGTTATATTCTTTTCCAGAGGCACTATTCACATCTTCAACAAACTTGTCAGACTATTTATAGAGAAACATATAACAAATAGAAGAATATTTAAAGTTCCATCCTATCTCTCAAAATTTTGCTAGAATTGGAGAGAGTGACTCAAAGACTGCTTTCACAGGTTCACCACTAAATTTCACCAAATTCTTGGAGTGGATCTGGAGTTGTTGAGAACAATCTTCCTCAAGGGCTCTGCCTAATGTCTTTTTACTCATCATTGATTTAAGAGAAGGTCTACTCTTATGATGATCTTATTCATTGTGTTGAAGCTTAAATTACTACAAATGAGGTCATTGGAGTGCACGAAGAGCAATTTGAGTGTCTCGAGGTAAGCTCAAGAATAAAACCTGGGATGCAAACCAAATCTCATAATGGAGGAAGCCTGAACAATTGTGATCTCCCTTCTCGGCCTGCTGACCAAAGAAAAATATGTTGAGATTTTCATAACTATTTTATACTATTTTTTATGTTATTGCACTTTAAAGAAAGGTATTTTTGATATTTTGTTGCAGGAATGATGAATTAGGGTCATTGGAATAAAAAGATGCAAAAAGGAGCGAATTTGGAGCGAAAAGAACCAAAATGTGGAGAATTGAACTAGGCCACCGACGGCGCCCTTGACCCCGCCGACGGCGAGTTTTCTCGAGAATATAGAACAAAATTCTTCAGAAGCCCGCCGACGGCGCCCTCGAGGCCCGGCGCCCTCGAGGCCGCTGACGGCGAGATCGACGGTTATGCTTACTCAAGCTTTGGATAAGGCCAAATTTTGAAGGGATGCTTAGGCAACTCTTGGGAAAGCTCATCCACAACTTTAAAAGATTATTTTGGCCGAAAATTGAGAGAGTCTAGAGGCCTTGGAGGTTAGAGACGTTCTATTAGTGTAAAGAATTTCCAATAGATTGTAACAATTGTGATGAATTCTTTGAGAGATTGTAAGAGTGGAGGGAAAGTGAGAGATTTCTTCCTTCTGCTACTTCGAAGAGGAATTCTGTGTGTTGTAAAGAAAGGAAGAGATTCAAAGGAACTTCGAGGAGTGTTCTTGGGGAGAAATTAGAGATAAGTTATTTACTTGTTGTAGTTTGTGTGACCTTAATTTTATATAGGAATTCCGAGTTTTGTTGTGTTTTCCCCATGAGATCTGAGTAGTTTTCTCTGTCTTTCTCCTTGTCTCAAGATTTGTGAAATGGTG
>NW_018164789.1:1279027-1298757 GCF_001263595.1 Phalaenopsis equestris | reverse complement strand
GATTTTAGAGTGACAGACTAAAATCCCCAATTTGGTCCTATTGTTTGGGTGTTGAAGTATAGATGTTAGCCCTCAGGTGAGGGGAACATGGGAGCTCCGAAGTGAGAGCCGGTATCCTCCCAACCTAGCCACAGATTCAGTACACAAGCATATGATTAGTCAATGTTCTTTATGTCTGGACCAAAGGGTAAAGAAAATGTATGCTCCTATTTGGCACAATCTAAATTCAACTAATTCACTTTATCCATTTATTATAATTTTTTGACAAGGAGAAGGATGTTTTCTTATATATTGAATATCACTAAACCCTCCTTAGTACATTAGTTATTTAACGGTTATTAAAATTATCTATTTATTTCAATTGCCTAGTAGTGACAGATAAGCAAATTGAACTTCGTTGTTGTGATTAAAGTATTGTTTTTCTAAAATCTTAGTCTGCAGTTCTAACCACTTCCTGTGGGATCGATATCTAGGACTCCATTAGAGCCCTATATTACTTGAGTGATACATATACTTACATTGATAAGTGTGACTTTACAATTATTTTCATTATTGAATATTCATTACGTTCATATTTATCTTGTATTTTAAGCATATAAAAAGTCGTTGTCACCTGCAAACTATTGATGAAGCCTAGAACAGAGAAGGACTGCATGTTATTCAACATGTCACACATAAGCTCAATAATAACATATGGGATGCAAACCAAACCTCATAATGGAGGAAACCTGAACAATTGTGATTTCCCTTCTCTGCCTGCAAACTATTGATGAAGCCTAGAACAAAGAAGGACTACATGCCATTCAACATGTCGCACATCAATATTCTAATGACCATCAAGAATGAACTGTTAAGTGGTCTCACCCCCTAAAGCCTAACTCAGGGAATTATGAACAATATTGTCACTATCACATGAACTGTGATCACACCATCAAAGCACAAAAATAGCTCAAATAAGAGTTTGAAAGACTTGTCTGACAGGGGTATTTGGGTTAGTTTGTGTAGAGTAAATAACCTTTACTAATAACACTCCCACTAGGGGACAAAATAACATGGAAACAATAACATGGGAGCCACTAAATTCCTAACAAAATTAAAATAATTGCAAGAGATTTGTTGTTATCAAACCAAGTTTTTATCGCTGCACTTGGAGAACCAGCATATAAGAATTGTTTTTTGAGCTCATCCTTTCAATGATTATGATTTGGAAGGAGTAAAATTCCCCCATCAAGACCCTCTCATATCAATGCAGGAATTGGCAAACCTTACTACAATGTGAAGAGGATTTTGACCGAAAATGGTGGATCTGCTGACATCTCATCCTACTCCACCTACCTCAATCTAGGGCTGACCAACGAAAAGCTTGATCCTGCTTTTTGGTCATTTACGGATTTGACAATCAACCGATAAGAGTTAAAGGAAGTATAAATTTCCTTATTCGTAATGGGAGAATTTTCTTGAAAGATGACTCACTTAATCAAGTTCATTGTTAATAAATCAAAATCAGTATATAATGTCATCCTCAGGAGGCCTCTCCAGTCCATCTTCGACATCATCACTTCTATGCCACACCTTAGGCTCCAACACTTGAAGATACTAGTTTTGTGTGTGAAGATCAACTGATTGCATAATCATTCTTATCTCAGGCTAGCTCAACTGCGCTCTTCAATGATGTTTAAAGCAAAAAATTTTGATCTCTGAGATGAAGCCATGTCTGAATGAGCATCTCCCATGGAAGACTTGATCCATGTTCAGCTCTCAAGTGATCACCCCTCATAAGAACTACAGCTTGGTTCCCTACTCTTTAATGAGTAGAAGCTAAATTACATAGAACTTCTCTAGAGGAACCAAGAAAATTCACTTGGACCCCAAAAAACATACTTGGAGTTGACCCCAAAGTAATAACACGCTTCTTAGAGGTAGCCCCGACCATTAAGCTAGTCATCTACAAGGAACATGACTTCACTTCAAACTAACTGCAAGCCATAAAATAAGAAGTCAACAAGCTTTTGAAGCAAGGTTTATACAAGATGTACACCACCCAAAATATCTAGCAAGTGTCATCATGGATAAGAAAGCTAGCGATGCTTGGAGGACATGTGTCGACTACATCAACACTAATAAGGCACGCCCAAAGGAAAACTTTCCCCTCCCACACATTTATTAACTTTTTCATGCACATAAAGATACCAGAAACTCCATTTCTTAGATGTCTACTCAAGGTACAATCAGATAAACATGAATCTGAGAGACAATGAAGCCACATCCTTTCAAACAAATAAGGGCCTATATTATTATCAGGCCATTTCATTTGGGTTGAAGAACTTTGGTGTAACCTACCGTTACCTTATTAACAATTTATTTAATAATATCCTCGAACACACACTAGAGGAAATACATTAATGATATGTTGATAAAAAATTTAGAAGGGTATCATTGCATCTCTCATCTAAAGGAGTGATTCTAACTTCATCGTCGTTACAAAATGCACCTTGACCCAGCTAAATATGTGTTTAAATTCACATCAGAGAAGTTTCTAGGATTCATAGCCACTCGTTGTGATCTGAGCCAAATCCATAAAAAAATCAAGGTGTTGAGAGACATGCTGCCCCAAAGAGACATCAAGGAAGTGCAGCGTTTGAACAGTCTTATATTTGCCTTATCCCAGTTCTTGGCTCATTATGGAGAAAAGTACCTACCATTTTTCAAAATAATAAGAGGTTCTAATAATGTCGGTTTCCATTAAACAAATAAATGTCAGGCATCTTTCAAGCAACTTAAGGCAATCCAATAAATGTATGGCCTCAATGCCCCTCCTATCGAGGCCCATCCAAGAGAAAATGTTGCATATCTACTGGCTATTTTACCTCATGTGATGAGCTCTTCCCTAATCAAGGAGAAAAGCTTGGTCGAACAGCCCATCGATTATGTCAACAAGACTCTCTCCTACACAAAGAGATGGTACTCATTCGCAAACCAGACTATGCTAGCCCTACTATTTATAGCAATGAGGTTATATTTATTCTTCCAAGCTCAAACCATCAACTTCTGCATGAAACTCCATCTGAATTCTATCCTCCAGAGGTGAGAAGTATCATGGATTTTAATTAAATGATTAGTAGAGTTTGAAGAGTTTAACATTCACTATCAATCATAACCAAACATCAAATCACAAGTACTAGCCAACATTGTGGTGGAGTGCATTATACCTACCTTTGATGGGACACCTCAGTGGTACTTGTGCATGGATGGATCATCCAAAAACTCTAAAGTAGGTATTATAATAATGATCATCTCCTCGATGTAGGTCATCTTGTAGTACAGACTATTGAAATTTGTTGCCACCATAATAATGTTTTCGAGCATGAAGGCCCTCATTGTCGAGTTAAAATTTTCTATCAATTGTGAAGAGTAAAATCTCATCATCTATGCTAACTCCAAGCTTGTTTCATCCCAAGTAAAGGGAAATTTTGATGCTCACAACTCACAACTAGTATAATATCTTAGCCTGGTAAAGAAGCATCTTGTTTAGATCAAAATATGTCAAATCATTCACATAATTCAAAAGCAGAACACCCAATATGATGCCCTCTTCAAGCTCAAGAATTAGCACATGGGGAGTCTACCCTCGGGCCAATCAATATAGCTTAAACAAATTACATATTATGTGTAGGATATATATAGTCCTTAGTTAAAATAGTAATAGTTAGCTACAAAAATCATCATTAATTGCTACAAATGCAGTAGTTATCCATAAATGTTGTAGTCGGTGGCTCGAATAGCGGTAATTTTCCACATAGGCCATAATTGAAAACTTAACAATAGTATTTAGCTATATCACAGGCAGTAGTTGGCCATAAAGGTCGTTGTTGGAAATTGTAATAGAGTCTCTTGGCCATATAAGCTTTAGTTGGTAATTACAATATAGTTACTCACAAAGGTCATAGTTAGAAGCTGTAAAAGTAATAATTGATCATAAACTACAGTTGGTGAGTGCAAAATCATAAGTTGGCCATGTAGATCGTAGTTGAAATTTTAATAGCTTTATTGGACACAGAGGTTGTAGTTGATGAATCAATATTATTAGTTTGCCACAGAGGTTGTAGTTTGTGACTATAATAACGTTGTTTGGCCACATATGTCATATTTGAAACTTGTAATAGTAGTAGTTGGTCACTTAGATCATAATTGGTGATTTTAATATCATTGTTTGGCCACATGTGTCATTGTTTGAAGCTATAATAATGTTTGTTGGCCACAGATGTCATAGTTAGAAGCTGTAACAATGTCAATTAGCCATAGAGACCATAGTAATTGGTTGTTGCACTGGCAGTGTTTGGCCATAAAAGTCATGGTTGGAAGATATAATAACATTAGTTGGCCACAAAGACCGTTGTTAGTGATTGCAACAGTATTGCTTTGCTACAAATATTGCATTTAGAAGTTGTAACGTTAATAGTTGGTCACATAGGCAATAGTCATCAGTTGACCACAAATGTCATAATTGGAAGGTACAACTGTAGAAATTGGCTACATAAACCATAATTGGTGACTGGACCACGTAGATCGTAGTAGTCGGTCACATAGACAATAATTTGTGACTGAAATATTGTCAGTTAACCATGTAGATTGTAGTTGGTGACTCTGATATCATCGGTTGGACATAGATATCATAATTGGAAGCTACAATAGTATTAGTTGGCTACATAAATCATAATTGATGACTGGACCATTTTTTTTTGGAGAACGGGGTTATAACTTTATACTAAACATTTCACTTGCAATTATACAATGTAAAAGAAAATGCATGGGTTAGGAACATCCACCGTATATTTGCTATGATGGTCGTAAGTAGTGGTCATCGACAGCCGGAGGTTGACAATGGCAAGCTGTGGTAGTCAACAGTGGTCGATGTTGGTTGATGGGTGGTTGTCGATGGTGGCTAATGACTCCATATGTCAAAAGTTATTGATGGATCTTTAATACATGTGTTATAAGTTAGAGGCATATTTGGGACACGACGGTTGCAAACAGGGATCGTCAGTGGCAGAAGGTCGACGACGAAAAGTAGTGACAACAAGCGTTAGTCGACGTCGATTGTGGTTGATGACTACGGGGATCGAGAATTATCGCTAGGTCTTTAGTCTAGAATGAGCTCTAAAATATCTTTTGTGCTCATCCTCCTTCATTAATTGAAAAGAGGGGTCTATTTATACCATTTAAGGCTGGGGCATTTTAATCTTTTGGCGAATAACTTCCCAACCATCTGATTAGACGTCGCATATTGATCCCTCTTCATCGTAGAAGTCTATTTAAGTGTCTTAATGACAACAAAATTGAGTGATCTTGTGTTTTTTTTTTGGATTTCTATCATCGACACACTAAATTTAGCTATAAATATGTCAAATTTGGAGTTCATTTAGTCATTCATTTGACCATTCAAATGCTCAAAATGTGCCCTACTGACTTGATTCAAGTGTGATTCAACACAGATTGAACCAATTTGGGTAACATCAAGTTCTTCTTATCGAGACATCGTGTTTAAACTTGTTCAAATCGGGGCCCTAGATGATCTTGAATTTGAATATGAAATATTTATTATTTAAAAAAAATGCATCCATATCCATGTTAGATATAAAAATTTCTAGATGACGCATCCAGTAATTGATTTATCAACTAAGATTAATCGTGCGTTTCATTGTAATAAAAAGTAGTAGCAATCAAACGAATAATTCCTTAATTTTATATTTCAAACGTACTCATATTAATTGATTTTTTTTATATTTTTGGAATTAATATTATAACAAATAGAATTTAATTTTTGATAATATGAAGCAAGTAGTAAGAATTCAGTAAGAGATATTATGAATCATTTATTTTATTTATCAAATTTAATTCATGGCCTAATATTCCTTAAAAGTGTTCAAGTTAGAACCTTGAATTATTCTTTGGTCCTTCATTAACTTCATTGTTATTCATGGTGAAGTGTAGCCACAGCTAACTTGGTTTAAACAGCTTGATTTAAAGCATTTATTCTGCTTGGCCTCCAACTTTTTTCAAATTAACAAAAAAAAATCTAAAATTTTCACCGTAAATTCTAATTAATTTTTTTATTCATTTTTATAAACATACTAGTGTCAAAAATCTGGGAAAATTTTGCATACGTAAGACGTGCGTACATAATGGAGGTTATATTCGCATTATATCGGCATTATATTGGCGTTATATCCCCTGTAACCTCCATTTAACTTCCATGTAATCTATATGTAGCCTACAGATATGTGAAAATAAAAACGCGGAACTTATTTGTAATTTCAGGTAGGTTATATGGAGGTTACAAGCGATATAACACGGATATAATGCGGATATAATGTGAATATAACATCCGTTACGGACGCAGCACTGCGTCGTCTTACGCACGCAAAATTTTCTCCATAAATTTAAGCATGAAAAGAAGTAATTCATTTTTAAAAAATTTAATAAAAGTAATATTTTTTTATTATTATTATGATGTTAAATGTATGTAAATTTGTAAATTTAGATATTAGATATGTGAATTAATTAGAGTTATGTGGTAAGAAATTGAACTAATATGTTTAGAACCTTCGTCAGTACTGAGCCAATAAGAATCCCATCACAAATAGCAATGATGTGGTTGACGGTGATCAATTATTTAAGACATTTATGAACGATGGAGATTTTTTTGTCTCTAATAGTCACAAGGGAAGAAAATTGATATGGAATTCGATCATTTTTCTGTTTAATTATTGACCATAAAATTTTGGAAATTTACATACATGCCACGATTTTTATATATTCACATATTTAATATCTAAAGCTCAATATTAACATTCATGACATTTGCTTGTCTTTAGTTTATGAAAATATGTATTTATTTTTTAAGCAAATAATAATTATGATATTTTTTTTACGTAATATAAAGTTTTGAGTGTTATGTATGTAAATATGAAAATTTAGGGGTTAGATATGTGAGGTGGTATTTGTGTAAATAGCCGAATTTCAATTGATCCATTACCAGACAACAGATGCATTACTGATGCCTCCTTTTTGTTTTTTTCTGTTTTTTATATTTATTTTTTTCTAAATAAATATAGTACGTCACTATATAGGACAGCAAATATATGAATCTCTGTTTATTTCATAATTATACGATACCATTTTAAGGTGTATTGATTGTCCTTCGTTTGAAAATTATTTATATGTATATATACATATATACATACATATTATACATATATATATATATCAATTTTGTGTGGTATATGTATATATGTATATATATAAATATAATATATATGCATGTATGTATGTATGTATGCCATTCCTAATCTTCCTAACAAATCGAGTACACCTCCTTAAGGCATGTCGTTAGAGAGAATTCGAACCCCCAACCTGAGGGGTCTTATACCGCAAAATTTTTTCTCTGCGGACTCCTGAAGTAACTCTACGTGTGGCGCAGGGTATTCCTGAGTTATTTTCATATTATTTCTGGGTTATTTTCAATAATCACGAACTAACACAGAGATAATTTGCGGTCTTTATTTTTGTGTTATTTCGGGATTATTGAAAATAACTCAAAATAACCTTAAAATAACTCATGAATAACCAGCACCGCACGTAGAGATACGACATGTGTCCGGACAGAAAATGCACGCCTTATACCGAGGATATCAGCCAAAAGACTAGGGTACATGGCACACACACACTTATGGAGAGAGAGAGAGAGAGAGAGAGAGGTATATATATTAATGGAATGGACAGAGGCTATTATATGAGCCTCCAACCACCCCTCACCTTCTTAAGGCCAATTGTGTCGGAGGGGATTCGATTCCCCTAACCTGAGGAGTCCTATACCGCAAATGTCAACCAATAGATCAGGATATATATCCTCATTTTGTCCTTTTTTTTTGAAAGTGAACGCTAACTTTGTAATTTATATATTTGTCTTTTTGAATTCATATTAAAAAAAAAAAAATTCACCATGAAAACAAATACATCGAGTAAGGTGTGAAGTCGCATCAATTATTGTTATTTTTATGGTTGGGTTGGTGTGGATTCATCATCATAAAATTTTTCATTTTGTTCACAATTAATGTGTTACACATTTTAGCGCAGGTCGAATCAGACGATACTTTTAGTTGATGTCATGAAGGTGGCTTGTGGAAAGCCTTCGGGCTAGACAGCGAAATTAACAATTACATTATGATGAAAAGATGCGCATGCGCACTTGTTGAACGTACGTCTCATATTTTATTGTATACATCTTCTACATGTCCATATAAAATAAATACATTAAAAAAATAATAGATAGATGTATGGCGGCATATTTATTTTTAATAAAAAGATTTTTTTTACTTTAGAAATATATGACATTATATTTTTTGATGGTTTTAAAAATCGGAACGAACCAGCCGATTCGGTTGGTTTAACAGTGAACCGGTCATCCAAATGGTTCGGTCCATGCTCAGAATTGTATATGCATAGATCTGGGATTGAACAGGTCGGAACCGTGGTTGAACCGACAAACCTGTGAACCAGTCTGATTTTTAAAGAACCGGTTGATTCAAATAATATTCAATTTGAGCCTTTTTATTTTGATTAGATAGTCAGAAATAAGATATTTAGATTAAAAAAATAAAATATTATGTTTTAATTTAGAATATTATTCAAATTATTTAAAAATATTATCTTAAATTAAAATATTATTTATTGAATCAATGAAAATGATATTAATATATCATTATTCTATTATTTAAATTATATTAAAATAATTTAAATATTTATTATGTCAACCGGTTTAGCTTGGTTTAACCCTGATTAAACCATTAAATTTTGAACATTTGACTCTTCTTGTTCGATGACTGATCCGGTTTTCAGAACATTGATTTTTCTTTTCTTTTATTTTAAAATATAATATTTGAATAATTTAATAATTACTACCTAATCGGTTGGCCTATATTGATCCCCTTATATCATAGATGGTTTGCTAATAATGTGAATGCCTTAACAAACTCAGAATTCACCAATCTTAGCCTTATTGGATTCCTCTCATTGAGACGCTCGATTTAATATGTCAAATTTAGAGTTCACTTGACTATTCAATTCCTTATAATGTTTTTTAATGATTTGATCTTAGCTTGATTGGACCCGAATTAAACCAATTTTGATATCATTGGATTAATCTTGTTGAGACGGTCAATTTGAATATAAACTTGCTATAATCGGGGCTCAGAAGATATTAAATTTGAATTTGGAAGATCCTTCATAAACAATACATCAAGGTTGAAATATTGTGCCCATTGTGTATCTATATCCATGTCATATCAAGTTTGTATTTTCATGTCTACAACCATGGATGATAGCCGAAAAGCTAGTTGTGTGGCATATGTAGTGCAACATAAATTATAAGAAGTATTTCAGTTGTATCTTTGTAGCTCATCATTGATTCACATAGAGAAGACAACCAACGCAATATGAATCCTTATTATTTTTCATTTGTGCATATCCATGCACACACATGTATACTTTGTGTGTGTGTGTGACCTTCATAAGCTGAATCATAAATAACTAAAACTCGGGCTTGTTTTTAACTCCACCTCAAATCATTAGCTCGTTAAACTTGGCTCATGATCCTACGAGTGAATCGAGCTCGGCTCAGCACATCTACGTTTTTTAGCGTGTAAATGAAGTTTAACCCTAGGAAGTCTATAGAAGCAATAGGTCATGGGCTAGAGATGGAACCTCCTAGTTGGCGACGGAAATTTACCCACACAATTTTTAGATATTTACATACTTAACAAATAAAATTTGATATTTACATTTATAATATCTTGGAGCCACAAATATATTCATAAAAAGATGATTATATTCTATACGTGATTTTAAAGATTTGAATGATATTTGTAAATTTAAATATTTAGGGTGTTAGATACATAAATATAAAGAAAGTGTGTGATATGTATGTAAATATCCCAATAAAATAGCCACGTGTATTTCATCGTTCAGTGCTGTTCGACCTACTCTTGTAACTGGCCGCTCCACGTTTCGTGGCGTTTTCCGACTCATGTCGCCATTAGCGATGGGAGTACCAAGTGCCTTTTTTTAATGAAATATTATGAGTTATTATGTATATAATAATATAGTTTAAGCCTGCCATTAGTGCATGTTCCCTCCAGACAGCATGCATGGGAAGTATTAGTTTATCACGCTACCATATTAATAAATTAATTAAAAATATTAAAGAATCAAAATCAATGACTGGAGGGCTATTATACGAGCCCCGACTATCACTCATGAGCCTAAGAATTTAAGCATCGCACCCTACTTTCGGGGGGAGTCGAACCCCAAAGTAGACTTACAACTGACAAGCAGATGTCAGACCAACTGATCTGAATATGCAGATCATTTAATCAAATTCGAGTTAAATCGAAAAAAAAATTATTTTATAGTGATGGAAAATTTACATACATGGCATGCCACACAATTCTTATCTGTTTAAATATCCAACACCTAAAATTTGAAATTTATATTTATAACACTTTGGTGTTAAGAACTTACATATAAAAATATATGTTTCACTTATAAAAAAGTTAGTGATTATTATATTTTTACATGATGTCAAATATTTGGTGGTATGCACGTAAATATGAAAATTTAAGTGTTATATATGTAAATTTATAAGAATTGACATTAATTTGTAGTATAAGTAAAAATATTTTTTTAAGAAAATGATGGATTAATGCCTAGTTTTGAATTTGCAATCTACCAAGAATAAAATATGAATATAGTAGATATGAATTATCTTAAGTAAAAGATATGGAGAATGTGAGGGCGTACAACCTGATCAATTAGTAACGAGTATAATTAGAGCAAGTTACAGTGCTATTTAACTAGCTTGGCTCGTTAAGAAATTAAGTTAATTACAGATTTATACTCTACTAATTAATTTATTGAGCCAAACATAAACTTTTTGCAAATATAAAATTAAATTATACGTAAAATATAAATTATAAAATATACATATTACATCATAAAACTACTGTTGAGGTAAATTTGACATGGTGATGCCTTATTCATATTAAATAAATAAGTTCAAAAAAATCAATTGAATTCAAACTAACTGTCAAATCAGTAGTCAAATGCAGACAACAAACCTTTCTGATTGAACAAAAAAAAACAGAACTTGTTTTATAGCCATGATACAAAGGATGAGGTGACCACCGTTGCACAAAAGTCTCCCATCTTAATTACAAAGCAATCACCATGAAGCATTGGCTATGGGTTAAAATCCAGCAATGAAGGTGAACTGCTCAAATAATCTTCGCGGTTCCACTCCAATAATCCCAACAGATGTGAAAAAATGTGATTGTGACGGAAAAAATAACTTCTTTAAAAATTAGGGCAGCGATCTCACTTTAACATGTAAGGTTAAGAAAACTCGTTTTCGCCATATAAATTTCTGAAAAGCAATAAGAAAGCAATTATTAAACAGAAATGTGGTAGCAGTATGAAGCACAGTGGCACTTTGGAATTCTACTTTTTATTTTCAACTAATATGTTGCACGCATTGAAGCACAGACATGAATTGTTTCATCAAAACTACTAAAAAGCTTCATCAGTTTCAATTTTGAAAGGGTGTGGTGAGTAGTTAAATTGTGAAATTAAGAACCAAAATATTGATCTAATTTTTAACATTGTTCAAATCAGAAAGTTTATTATTTCGACAAGGTTAAGATTTGACCAATAATTTGGTTTATAGAAAGAAAATTAAAAAAAAAATAAAATAAAGAGAGAGAGAGAGAGAGAGAGAGAGAGAGAGAGAGAAAACAAGCAAAACAAAACAAACCACCTAATGTGTTTGTCTTTGGTTTATATAACAACACGCTACCTACCTATCAATCAAAAATTAAATAATTTGGTTTATAGGAAGAGGTCCTTTGGGGCAGTTTATTTGGTGCGATGGCGTTTTGAAAACTCACTTGAATTGTGTGGTAAACTGCGTTTCGACAGCTTATGCGTTTTGAAAATGATGTAAGCAGCGTTTTCACACAGCACCTATCTACGTGCGGTGACAGTTTTTTGACAGTGGTCTGACTTTTCAAAATAAAAATAAAAATTTTTAATAGTCACCGCACCTAACTTATCAAAATATTATTTTTAATCAGCTTATCAGCAGATTATTCAATAAACCGCAGCTGTCCCGAACAGACCCTTCGAAAAATTCTAGTGAGTCACGTACAAAAAAAAGGGTAATTCACAATACGAAGTAGTTTATTTGAATAAAAAATTATTTGAATTTATGTGTATCTTAATATTAGATTATAATATACTATTAAATAAATTATTAAATAATTTTAATTACTCATTTTATTTAAATAAAATATCATATAAATATAAATTATTTCACAAATTATTTGTCAAACAACAAACGAGAATATTCATGAACATTAACAAACGGGTTAGGCTATATTTAAATTTGATTCATTTAAACTCTAAATTTTAAAAAAATATTCATACTTATTTAAAATAATCTAAACAAACATGATCGAATATTGATTGAGTTGATTTCAAATTACTCGTCAAGTGCATGCATTCATTTACATCCCTATATGTGCTTGAGAGCCCTCCTTCATAGTGAAACCAGTTCGAACAGATATTAACTATGAATCCGGAGTCCAATGGTGGAGCGTCACGTGTTAAGTTGGTCCCACAAATTTTAACATTGACCAATCTCAATGTGTCACGGTGGGCGCACTTAACACATAATGCACCACCATTGGACTAAATTACATCCAGAGTCCAGATATAATATTTGCTCCACTAACTATTCCAACAGTGGTTGCCCTTGCGGCTCAAATACCCAAATTTGATGTAATACAAATATAAATTTATAGATGGTTGGCTATATAAATAGATAAGAATTATATGTAGGGCAAGTCAGCTTTGCTGGTTTGAATGGCACCGTACATATGGTTCTAAGGCCCATGTCATTAAAAATGAAAGAAACAGCTCAACAAGTTAAAAGAGAAAGACGAGTCAGTGGCGGAGCACATCCATACAAAAACTTGCCTTCAAGTCCTGAGCCAAGACAGGAGAGACTAGTGAACACTACAGCCAAAAAATGGCCTGACATGGTAAATAAAGAAGCATTAACACACACTATAGCATTCTCATTCATGCATTTATATATTTAACACCTAAATTTTATTTTTACACGCATAACGTTGATATCATTTAACATTACTGTAATAGAGTAATAATTTAACTATCACAGCATTGTATAAAAATTCAGCACACATAAATAAAGAAAAAATAAGAGTACACCGAAACTTTTTTGTGGAAAATTAGGTAAGAGAACACTCAAAATGATCGACTTTCACTTTGCAAACAGAAAAAAAAAGACTATTCTTATCCCGCAATTAGAAAAGAGTTAATGTTACATGAAGTATAATGTTTGTAAGTACAAAGTAAACAAAAAGATTAGTTGTATTATGATTACAGCGCTCAAGAGAGTATTTTTTTTTAGCGGGAGTTGCTGTTGAATTTTTAATACATTGTATTCCATATACATCATTGAGCAGTATTTGGGATACTTCGTTACTCGATAGAGTTCTTCATCATTCAATAGAATCCTTCGTTATTCAACAGAGTCTGCAACGGCGCCAACGAGCGATGGTCGACAGAGGTCGGAAGTTATGGCAGGGTCTCCAGTCATAACAACATTGGAATCAGGCTCCACCTTCTCTCCCTCAAGTAAAGAAAGGGGGTATATATATAGCCCCTGTAAACGGGGCATTTTCTTTCCTTAGCGAATAACTCTCATAACAATCTGATTGAATGACAGACAATGATTTCCCTTGATCGTAAGAAATTATTTAATGATATGATGGTCTTAATGACCTCAGAATCGGGTGATCTTAGGCACGTTGGATTCCTCTCGTCAAACACTCAATATGACTATACGTACGTCAAATTTGAAGCTCATTTGACTTCTAATTAACCACCAAAAGCCTCCAAAAATGGTTCAACAACTTGATTAGGATTGAATTGGCAATTTTGATATCATTGGAGTCGTCTAGTCAAGCCAGTCATTTTGATTATAGGTTTGTTGCAATCAGAACTCTAAATAGTTTTCAATTTGAATAGGAATATTTCTTGCTTAAAAATTACCTCAACTCATGTCAAATGCCTCAAAATTTGTGCCAAATGAAAAAATTAGTTGGGGACGGATCAGTTGCTCTTGTTTTCAGACGATTTAGTTCGTATCATCTAAATCAAAATAATGAAAATAGAATAAAAAATTCAGAAAATTTAAACAATTTAGAGTTGGCCGACGACGGATGGCAGAGGATATCGGTAGACGGATGGCAGAGGATATTGGTAGACAAAGGCGGACGACAGTGGACGGTGTCGGACGTCACGGCTGCCAACAAGCGGCAACGACCAACACTGAATGCATGGGGGATGCATCAAAGGCGCGGTCTCAAGTCACGGGTCATGCACGGGTCACCAGGCGACACGAACGAGGGTCAATGAGCGACACGGACGCAGGTCATGCATGGGTCAACCGCTTACGCAAGTCACGGGCACAGAACGAGATGGCAAGTCGGCCTGGTCATGCTGTCGAACTGGGTCGGGTTGGCAGCACGGGACGGATCGGACAATGCGGCACAAGAAAGGTCAGCAATCTGAGTCACTAAGCACGTCGCCCAACACTCTGATCGCAATCCTTATTGTGTGGGATCGTGCAATTGTGGAATTGGGCTTGACTTTGCGCAAGCGTTCCATGGATAGAATGGGACAACCGCCAACTACCAGAAATTAGCCGGCTAGACCAAATGGACACAAAATTCCTTGAGTTTTTTTTTGTTTTTTTTTTTTTTTTGGATTTTGGAGTCAATTCTAAAATTCCTGTTGTGTTTTTTTTTTTTTTTTTTTTTTTTTTGGATTTTGGAGTCAATTCTCACAATTTTGAGCCTATAAATATGACTAAAAAGGGGAGGAAAGGCACACAACCCTCTTTTCAGGCTGAAGTTCTACTTGGAGTCCCAACCTACTTTTGTGTCTCTTTATGCACTTGCTTACGCAATATTAGAGTCCTTTGGTTTGTTATTGTGTCTTTATCTAAGTTGGTGTAGTGCAACCACTGGAGTTCCTTTGGGTTAATATTATGCCTGCTCAAGCATCGAAATTGTGCAACCTGCAGAGTCCTTTCTGCAGGCTGAGGTTGTAGTAGATTAGCATCTATTGCAGTTTTCATGTCAATGTATTAGTCTTTGTAGCTTTCTATTTGCTTGCTTGGCATTTGTATAAAGTGACAGTGTGTTTGTCCTTAAATCTTTCCTTATGCTTGATAAAATTTTATAAAATATGAAAGTGTATTTGGTTGTACATCTTTGGTCATGTTTGACGTAGCTCTTTAAACATTCTGATAATGAATATTTTTACACCACCTTTTCTTAATGTTACTTCATTATTTATGAAGTAGTGCAAAGTTAAACTAGAATATTGCAAAGCGAGTTGAGAGTTACCCAAAAAAAATTTGGAGTTACTCGAACAGCATTGACCCATTCTAGATTGTCATCAGAGATGAACAAAAACTCTCTTTACTAGGGATAGATGACCTATCCTAGGTTAATCGGAGCATCAACTCGACGATCCTAACCAGTAATTAAAGATCGAAGAAAATCGACTAAGGATTCTTGATCGGTATTAGGTTATTTGGTGGGGATGCTCGATGACATTAACCTGTTATTGACAAAGTCAAATGAAATTAATCAAAGATGTAAGATCCATCCTAGGTTACTTAGTCAGAGATGCTCAATAGTGTTAACATGTTATGGATAAAGTTGAATCTTGATTATATAATTGTGGTCGTGTAAAACCCTTCCTGTGATTATAGCTACTTCACCAATAGTCTGACGATCTCTCGTTGTTGCCTTTGGAATTGCTACCGCGCCCATTCTAATAGCATTGACCCATTCTAGATTGTCATCGGAGATGAACAAAAACTCTCTTTACTAGGGATACATGACCTATCCTAGGTTAATCGGAGCATCAGCTCGACGATCCTAACCAGTAATTAAAGGTCGAAGAAAATTGACTAAAGATTCTTGATCGGTCCTAGGTTATTTGGTGGGGGTGCTCGATGACATTAACCTGTTATTGACAAAGTCAAATGAAATTAATCAAAAATGTAAGATCCATCCTAGGTTACTTAGCCAGAGATGCTCAATAGTGTTAACATGTTATGGATAAAGTTGAATCTTGATTATATAATTGTGGTCGTGTAAAACCCTTCCTGTGATTATAGCTACTTCACCAATAGTCTGACAATCTCTCGTTGTTGCCTTTGGGATTGCTACACGCGCCCATTCTAACAACATTGACCCATTCTAGATTGTCATCAGCGATGAACAAAAACTCTCTTTACTAGGGATAGATGACCTATCCTAGGTTAATCGGAGCATCAACTCGACGATCCTAACCAGTAATTAAAGATCGAAGAAAATCGACTAAGGATTCTTGATCGGTATTAGGTTATTTGGTGGGGATGCTCGATGACATTAACCTGTTATTGACAAAGTCAAATGAAATTAATCAAAGATGTAAGATCCATCCTAGGTTACTTAGTCAGAGATGCTCAATAGTGTTAACATGTTATGGATAAAGTTGAATCTTGATTATATAATTGTGGTCGTGTAAAACCCTTCCTGTGATTATAGCTACTTCACCAATAGTCTGACGATCTCTCGTTGTTGCCTTTGGGATTGCTACCTACCCGCGCGCCCCCCCTCCCTCCCCCCCAAAGGAATGGCACTAGGCGTATGAAGGATATTACTTTGTATGAATTGGCCCAAGTATCTTTCAAGCTCATATTTGAGTTAAAAAAATGCTTCGGTATTATGACCACAACATTGATAGAAGTGACAATGTTGCTCTTAATTTCTCACATTTGGCTTTAAAAGGTGTGGCTACTTAAGAGTTTCCTTATCTTGAATTGCCATCATAATGTCAACATGTGATGTGTTAAACAGCGTGTTTACTTATTTGACAGGGATATCCACTTTTTGCGGTCAAGGGAGCATACCCCTGTTCCCTTGAGACCCATACCTCTTTTCGTTGAGATGCTTGAACAGTCTTCATGAGGTTGTTCTTATGCTTCCCTGCAATCGCTCAAATTACTTTTTGTGTATTAGTAATTTCATTAGCGGCAATTTGTGCCTCCACACGGTGGATGAAGTCAGCATACAAATGAACAATGTTTTGCATCAAAGATGAATAGAAAGGATCAAGACGTAGCACCTCCAAGAATATACCTCTTGGTAACTCTGGATCTACCCTTGGGATTTTAAGAACTTCAACAGAGAATCCAAGGAAACAATCCTTTAGTGATTCCCCCTCACTTTGGCAAAACACGGAGAGATGAGAGGATTCTTTAATGATCCTTCAATTTATAATGAACAACCCCATAAACATGCTAATGAGCTCATCAAATTTATAAATGTTCCCTCTAAAAGTGAACAAAACTATGAGTGTGCTTGACCTTAACCAAATTGCATGAAAAACCTGACAAGGGAGAGCACCAGAAGCTCGTTGTATGTGCATGATGGTTCTGAAGTGATACACATGTTCATGTGGGTCAAAAGTCTCATCATAAACATGAATGCTCGGAAACTTAAACCCTGTTAGCACAAGGTGTTGGCGGACGATCTCAACCCGTGGAGAAAACACCTAAGGTCTAGGTCAAGTTTAGAAATAGCTTCTATCCTTCATAGTGAACTTTTCACAAACTATACGTCGTAAATCGTTACAAATTGTGTTAGGTCGAGCTCTATTCTCAAAGTATGTTGAGAGCCTGTTGTTAGGCTTGCCTACAAGAGATGAATGTGTAGAGCTAGCAGTGTCCATGAGCTCATCTTCCTAAGGAAGAACTCCTGTGCATGATACCTCTCATCAGAAGATTTTGAGGTATTTGTGCTCCTCCAATATATACAACCTTCGGTTGTCAAACTACGTGCAGAAGTCGAAAAGCTCATTCTAAGATTCATCCATTCTTTGTATATGATCTTCAAGTGGTGCACAAGAAGCTCGCTCACCAGCATGATATGTATCATTCGAAAACAGGCCAGAAACTTGATCTCCCGTACTTCGAGATAGTTCCATAGAATAATAATTCACAGCAGTTGAATAATAATTTAATGTCTCAGCAGACACATAGATAAAGAGAATGAAACAAGAGAAAAGATTGGGACTTTTTACATGAAAAACTCAATAAAAGAAAATGAGACGGGGTCAAGCCCTAAGTTACAAGTACAAAGATAAACTCTTAGCCCAAAACTAAAAAAGAATTACAACATTACACCAAGTATAATGTTTGTTTGTACACAGTAACAGAAAAATTCATTGTATTATGAATACAACGCTTGAAAGCAGTTGCCACAAAAAAATATTATTAGGTCGATACACTTGTATTCAAGGTGCATTATTGTGTAGTATAAGAATAGAATTTCTCGTTCCTAAATAGAGTCTTCAGTACTCAACAAGATACTTTTTTACTCAACAAAAACCTTTGTTACTCAACAGTGTCCACAAACAATGGCAAGGGCGGTGGTTAACGTCGGCCGACAGTCAGCAATCGACGATTACATATGCCAGAAATTATCATCAGATCTTCAATCCATAACAAGATTGAAATTATGCTCATTTTCTTCCTCTTCCTCAAGTGAAGATACGGGGTCTATTTATAACCACTCAGGAAGAGACTTTCTCGTCATTTGACAAATAGCTCACACAACCACCAGATCGAACAGCTCGCGTTCATTCTCCTTGATTATATATATATATATGTATATATAAATATGTATATATATATATTAATTTATATTAAACCTATTTCCCCATTTCCTCTTTAAGCCCTAACTCCCCTAACGCACGCACCCGAGCATTGTCTCATTTCCCTCTTCCGTTCGCGTGCCTAGCCCTTTCCCTTTCTCGTTCTCGAGCCGACCGAACTCATCTTCCTCTGCGCGAGGGAGGGTTGACCCCGTTCGTCCTTGCCTGACATGTTGCTGCCCGCGGCCTCCTTCCCGAAGTCGTGCCAGTCTTTTTGAGCTGTGGCTTTCCTTTTCTTGGTAGTTTGACTCTGGGAAGTTTGTTCCTTAGTACACTCGAATGGCATTTTTTCTCTTCTTCCCGATGCTTCCCTCGCTGCCACTAGGCTGGCCGCTCGGTCCGAGATGCTTCGGTGGCTTCGCCCTCTGCGAGCAGGGAGCACTTCCCTTTTCTTTTTTGGCCCGATTCGAGTGTCGTGGGTCCAGGGGTGATCTCCTTTCTCTTCTCCTCTCTTCTCTGCCTATAAACACAGTTTCTTTTGAGATTTTTAAGGTTGTTGAAAGAAAAAAAAAAGTTTTCTGAGAAGAGTGAATTTTGGCGGTGAGGAGTTTGGGAATAGATTTTCTGTGAGAGCATTTCTTTGAGGTGAATTCTTGTGTTGCGGTGCTTTACTTTGGCATTACAGAGGTACCCTTTCTTTCCCCCTCTTCTTCGGTGCACCGTTTCTTTTCGGGTTTTTTTTTCTCTTTGTCGGAGCCTTTGAGCTTAGCTCTGATGGAGGATACAGCATGCTAGCTCATTTTATTTGGATATATTTTTTTTGAGATATTCACTTCAAGTGTATTTGGAAATGAAAATGTGAGCATGTGTTAAAA
>NW_018164789.1:1252266-1279008 GCF_001263595.1 Phalaenopsis equestris | reverse complement strand
TATATATATATATATATTTACGATTTGATGACCTTAATGACCTCAGAATCAGTTGATATTGGGCTCGTTGGATTTCTCTCGTCAAAACGCTCAATTCAACTCTATACACGTCAATTTTGGAGTTCATTTGACTCTCCAATTAACCACCCAAAGCCTCTAAAAGTGATTCATCAATTTGATTTAGGTTTGATTCAACTCGAATTGGAACAATTTTGGCATCATTGGATTCATCTCATCAAGTTATCAGTTTAAGTTTATTGAAATTGAAATTCTGTATGATTTCTTTTTTTTCAATCAGAATATTTATTGATAAAAAAAATGCTTCGGAGCCAAAATTATGCGGAGGAAGCAAACTCAGAAAAGAGGGAGGGTCAAGAGACAAATAAATTAAATATTTGATGACACATACAACACAAACACTTCGGAACAGCAGTCAGAAGAGTGACGAAGAATTAAAGCAGGAGAAAAGAGTTAATTCAAATTTTGATTTATATATGGAGGTTTCCCGAGACAGTTACCAATTTCTCAGGAGAAAAAACAAAAGTTCAGTTAATATACACTAAATTGATAGGTACTAACTCGATAAAAAAAATAATTCAAAACATAAAAGTAGAACATGAGCCTCAGATTTTTATTTTGCCAATTTTTTGGCTGAAAACGAGAAGTGTGGTTTTGATGTCCTTGATTCCAGTTCTTAGCCCCAAGCCATCGAACACGCGTAATTAACCAAAAGCTTTCCATCAAACCCAAAATTCTGTAAATAGAAAGAAATAAATCTATTTACTTGACTATAGAGCGTTCTAAAATTTTAAAAAAGGGGCTTGTTTACATACCACACAATTCCTATGTATTTACATATCTAACACGTAAGCTTTCCATATTTACATAAATAACACTAATAAATATTAGTATTACTAACTTTTTTTCAAGTGAAGTACACCATTTTATGCAATAGTTTCATGAGACCAAAGCGTTATAAATGTAAATATCAAAGTTTAAGTGTTAGATATGTAAATAAAAAGGAATTGAGCGGCATGCAAGTAAATTTTCCTTTAAAAAGTCACGAGTATCTAAAGAGACAGCCCTTAGATTTACAGTTTTTTTAGTCTAATGATCCACAATAATTGCATCAGCAGCTACAACAATAGCAGCCACAACAGTTGGTTGGTAAGCTGAAAAAAATAAAGAATGGATGTTGACCCTTAACTAATAATTTAGTGCCTCCTATTCCTTCTTTACACTATTGCGACATAAATAATGGCTAAATCAAATGGAGAAAAAAGACTGTTGATAAAGATCAAACTGGAAAGAAAGAGTAAAAACACAAATATATAAAATTTTTGTAAGTGCATCTACTGCCAAAGAAAACATATAAACATTTGAAAATTTTGGATTTCATTTTTCTACAGTGTCATATATAAAAAAATAAAAAATAAAAAAATAAAAAAAAACTAGCCAAAGTAAGAAAAAAATGACATGTCAATAAAAATTAATTGATAAGAACCTAGAAATCAAAGTATTGAATAACACGATAGAACCAAGGAAATAAAAGACTATAATTGGAAACATAATCTCAGCAAAATCTAAAGCATTGAGACAATAAATCATGATGCATACAGTAATTAGGTTTCTACACCTGAAATCCCATGAGCAGCAGCGTGATTATCAATTATAGGCATATCCAAAGCACGAATTTAACATGGTAAAAAACCCTTTTGATCATAAGTTGAAAATTAAGTTAATTAGCCATTAACTATTTTCCTTCTATATAAAACTAATCCTTTAACATTTCTAAGAGTTACAATGCAAGGACATTAAGAAGAAAACAAGTTTGATTGAAGGTCGACTAAAGTAAAGCCATAACCTAACGCAACCATTTTATTGAATATTAATGTCAAATAAAATCATTATTTAAGTTCAAATTAGTAAGTCCAAAAAATGAGACATGCTTGACTTTTTGAATGCACCTTTCTTTTCATTTCTGTTGTTGAGTGATTTTCATACTTGTTCATGAATGATATTTTTAATTGATGTTGTCGAGTAATTAGTTTTCATTTCTGTTTTTGAGTGAATGCACCGTGCTTGATATTTTTAATTGATGTTACTTCTCATCTCCATGGTCAATTTGTTTTCACAATTATTTGGATTGGAAGCACTAGGAGTAAATTGTAATTCATTTGCCTATTTTTAAAATTTTGGTGATTTTGTTATAAAAATAAATAAATAAATAAAATAAAATAAAAAGAAATGCAAACTTAAATGTTGAGGTATTAGAAATACCCAAAATCCACTATCTTCATTGATTGAAAATCGGTTGATTTGACTGAAAAATGGGATGTCATGCTCTCCCAAAAATGGGTGAAATTGAAATTGTGCTTGAAAAACATTTAATGAAACAACACAATCTCCCCGAATTTATTTCAACTTCAACCAAGCAAGAAAAGTGAATTTCAGTGTATTTGTTTTAGGCTGCATTCTGAAACTGCATGTATTTCAAATATATGCTACCCAACAGCCCCTAACAAATCGATTACCATCTATCCAATATCCACCACTGAAATAAGAGGAACAGAAATCAAAACTCAGGAAAAATGTCTCCATGAGAACATGAAAATCGCAATTTTCACTCCTAAGAAGTAGATAGTATCCAAAATTGCCTAGAAGTTCTCCATTAAACCACTTCAAGTAACTTTTTAAGCTTACCTAAGAGAAATAGTTGCATTTAAAAAAAATCCTACAAGGTTAGCATGCGACATTATGGGCTTAAAGAAGTCTTTAAGCATTTATATCTGACTGGTATTTTATACATTTAACACCATCTTTCATTCATTCAACTTCATATCAAATTGACTTCCTATTTTGTGACTTCAATTCTATCATACTCCATAACAAAAGAACATCAAGTTCACTAATTACTTCATAGCTAGGCTCTCACAAGAAAAGATCCAACTGACATCTTATTTTAACTTAAATTTTCAACTTCAAAAAGTATTAGAGTCCTAATGATCTTCCATATCATCATTTGTGTCATTAAAATTGGTGACAACAGATGGTCAAAAAACATAGTACTTAAATGAACATTTTATTTATACTCCTTGAATAAGCAATGAATATTATTAGTGTTGTTAATCAACTCTTCTTAGTGTTGTTGATCAACTCTTCTTTCACCATTTATTACACTAATAATTTACAAATTTTATCTTATACTGACAATCAAACGTTAACACACGTGGTAATTGGAAACATAATCTCAGCAATATCTAAAGCAATGAGACAATAACTCATGATTCATACGGTAATTAGGTTTCTACACCTGAAATCCCATGAGCAGCAGCGTGATTATCAATTATAGGCATATCCGAAGCACAAATTTAGCATGATAAAAAACCCTTTTGATCATAAGTTGACTATTAAGATAATTAGCCATTAAGTATTTTCCTTCTATATAAAACTATTCTTTTAACATTTCTAAGAGTTACAATGCAAGGATATAAGAAGAAAACAAGTTTGATTGAAGGTCAAATAAAGTAAGCCAAAACCTACCGCAACCTTTTTATTGAATATTAATGTCAAATAAAATCATTATTTCAGTTCAAATTAGCAGGCCCAAAAATGAGACATGCTTGACTTTTGAATGCACCTTGCTTTTCATTATTTTTGTTGAGTGATTTTCATACATGTTCGTGAATGAGACATGCTTGATATTTTTAATCGATGCTACTTCTCATTTCCGTGGTCAATTTGTTTTCACAGTTATTTGGATTGGAAGCAATAGGAGTAAATTGTAATTCATTTGCCTATTTTTAAAATTTTGGTGCTTTGTTTATAAATAAATAAATAAATAAAACAAAAAAGAAATGCAAACTTAAAATGTTGAGGTATTAGAAATACCCAAAATCCACTATCTTCCTCAATTGGAGATCGGTTGATTTGACTGAAAAATGGGTTGTCATGCTCTCCCAAAAATGGGGTGAAATCGAAATTATGTTTGAAAAACATTCCATGAAATAATAACAATCTCCGCGAATTTATTTCAACTCCAACCAAGCACTTCGAGAAAAGTGAATTTCAGTGTATTTGTTTAGGCCGCACTCTGAAATTGCATGTATTTCAAATATATGCTACCCAACTGCTCCTAAAAAGCCGATTACCATCTATCCAATATACACCACAGAAATAAGAGGAACAGAAATCAAAACTCGGGAAAAATGTCTCCAATGAGAACATGAAAATTGCAATTTTCATCCCTAAGAAGTAGATAGTATCTACAATTGCCTAGAAGTTCTCCATTAAACCACTTCAAGAAACTTTTTAAGCTTACCTAAGAGAAACAGTTGCATTTAAAAAAAATCCTACAAGTTAGCACGCGACATTATGGGCTTAAAGAAGTCTTTAAGCATTTATATCTGACTGGTATTTTATACATTTAACACCATCTTTCATTCATTCAACTTCATATCAAATTGACTTCCTATTTTGTGACTTCAATTCTATCATACTCCATAACAAAAGAACATCAAGTTCACTAATTACTTCATAGCTAGGCTCTCACAAGAAAAGATCCAACTGACATCTTATTTTAACTTAAATTTTCAACTTCAAAAAGTATTATTCCTAATGATCTTCCATATCATCATTTGTGTCATTAAAATTGGTGACAATATATGGTCAAAAAACATAGTACTTAAATGAACATTTTATTTATACTCCTTAAATAAGCAATGAAGAGTATTAGTGTTATTAATCAATTCTTCTTAGTGTTGTTGATCAACTCTTCTTTCACCGTTATCATACTAATAATTTACAAATTTTATCTTATACTGACAATCTAACGTTGACACGCGTGGTAAGGCTAAAGTTGTAATCAACTCAATATTTATCAAACTTCGCTTGTATGTAGATGACTGGATTACTCAAGAAACCAAGATAATCACATTTCAATTTCAGCGGGATCTTATATACCCAAAGTATGAATTTGTTTTGGGACTTTCTTATTCCAAATAAATTACATGTGATATCATTAAAAACTTTCAAGAATCCTTTACTAGTCGTTAAACTTCTCCTTTAATTCATCAGACCTTCTATCTCTCTTCTATAAATGCAAGAACACGTCTTTATAAAGCAGAACTCGCTCCAATATAAAATAAGTAGAATTTGCCTCAACAATAACATCTTAATCTTATCGTAACAATCGCATATTCTTCTGTGTTTTACAATAAAATTTGAAGATTTTTGCCGAAGATTCTCTAATGTACTTAATAATACTACCAAATTTCTTTATATTATCATTAACTTCAAACTAGCAAGTACTATTGAATTTACGATATGATAATAACAATTGCAACTAAGAACTTAAAAAAAAAAAAAAACAAATAAAACTCACTAAAATGTAAGGCCTTTCTAGCCGTTAAACATATATGAAGAGAATATACAATAGTATCATTATCAATATCATAAGAAAACATGATAGAATAATTAGCCAAATTAATGGTAAACATTATCAATATCATATTGGCTAAGACTCCTAAAAATATCATTGCTAATGATATAGCATATCTTAATGAAATGTCAAATTTATAAAAATCTTATTTTTTTCAATAAATTCTAATCAAAATAAATACAACATGCGGTGATGCAAGTATATTTCTCTCTACTATATTTATTATTAAAGATAAGAAAAATTATACTAACACTATAATAGCCGGGTCCCAAGCCCCAAATACGAAAACTGGAGTGTCATGTTAGGTAGTAAACAGCCAATGTAAAAATTTTTGTCAAAAAAATATTAACAAGAATCATTTAAATCATTGTGTAAAGACTAGAACATCCCCTGAAAGCAACGTGATGTATGACCTAAATACAGTAAAAAGTATACAATGGTCGCTACACAAGCGTCCGGGTGCAGTATTAAATAAGCAAGATTTCCCACATTATGCTAGATCTGGGCAAAAAAATTAGTCTATGAAACTAATATTAGAATAGAATCTTGGAATATAGTACTAACACAGTTAAATTAATGAAATTGGTGAATATTATGATTTTTAGGAAGATAAATATTTTATGTATTCAAAAAACTAAATGGTTTGAGAAAAAACTAAAGAGATTGATAGCTTAGATTTTAAAAATTTTGTATTCAGGTAGGAGTTGTGCTAAAAATGATGTAGGTGTACTTGTTGATAAGTGTTTGAAAAATAATGTTGCAAAAATTAATAGAATTGAAAATAGAATTATAGTCATAAAGATTATTACAGATACTAAGATTCATAATGTTAGAAGTGTTTATGCTCTTTAAGTAAGGTTAGATATTTGTTTAGAAGAAAATTTTGGAATGTTCTAAAATAACTTAAGACAAATGATACCTCTTCAAGAAAAAAATTTTGACTACAGAAGATATAAATATACATGTCAGTAGAGTAGTAGAAGATTTAGAAATATTCAAAATGACTATAGTATTGGAGCGATTAATGAAGATGAAACCATATTAAATTTTGCTTTAGCTTATGCTTCAATCATTATTAATACTTTATTTATGAAAAGAAATGGGCATATTATTACTTAAAAGAATGGATCTAATAAAATACAAATTGATTATTTTCTTATGAGAAAATGAAATCGTCAAGATATAAAGATCGTAAAATCTTTCAAGTGAAAATTTAAGTACTCAACATCGATTATTAGTTTTAGATTTTAAAATTAATAGTTGGAAGGTAAAAAAATTAAAAAACATAATAGAATTAAATGGGGGACACCTAATAAACACAAATAAAAGTATTTTTACGAGCAAACTTTAAGATTTTAAGATATGAGATGTTCGTGGAGAAGTTAATTCTACATGTGATAAATTAACAAACACTATAAACAAGTGGTAAAAGATAAACTTGGAAAATAAAAGAAAAAAAAATTATAAATAAAAAAAGTTTGTAGTGGAATAATAACAAATAAGAAAAGATAAATATAGGTATTATAATATAAAAGTTTAGAGAATTGCAAAAAATATATGATAGCCCTTACGGAGTCTAAGAGAACCATTTGTGATGCTAAAAAATATATTTTTAGTGATATTTGTAATAGATTGGATACTAAATAAGGTGAAAGATATGAGTATAAACTAGTCAAATAACGAGAAAAAAATAAAGATTTAATTTAGGTAAAGTGTATTAAAGATGAAAATCAAAAAGAATTTTTCTTAAATGAAGATATTCAACACTGTTGGATGAAATATTTTGATAAATTTTTCAATGAAATTTTTGAAAATATGACCGACTTCAATGATCTTATTATCGTTAATAATATTATTTTTTTTATTTTTACCATCGCATTAGTAAAAAAAAAAAATTGATGAAGATTTAGAGAAAAATAATAGTGAAAAATCAATAGGACTTGATGTCCAAATAGAAGTGCAAAGATTTTTAAGAGATCTGAGAATTTCTTGGCTTGCTAAACTTTTTCATATTATTTTAAAAATAAAAAAGATGTTTAAGGAGTGGATGAATAGTATTTTGATCCCCATTTTTTTAAAAAAGGGGATGCACAAGAGTGTGGAAATTACAAAGAAATTAAATTAATGTGTCATATATTAAAATTATGAGAGAGAGTAAGTGAACATAGGTTAAGGTGTGATACAAAGATTCATCATAATTAGTATAGATTTATGCCAGACAAGTCTACTATGAAAGCTATACAGCTATTGAGAGATTTGATTGAGCAGTACACAGAGATTAAGGAGGATCAACATATGATTCTATTTGATTTAGAAAAATCTTACGATAAGATTCCAAAAGAAGCTCTTTAAAGTTCTAGAAAAGAAAGTTGTTGATATGACTTGTATTCAAATCATTAAAAACATGTTCAGTAGAATTGTTACTTGCGTTCGATTAAAAGGATTGACTAAATATTTTCCTATTTTAGTTATATTATATCATGAATTGATTTTAAGCCCATGTATTTTTGTTTAGTTATGAATGCTCTTACCGAACATTTACAGGAGAATGAACCTTAGTGTATGTTTTCCATTGATGATAACATTCTTGTGGATAAGACTAGAGAAAGAGCTTAGAAAAAACTTGAATCATAGAGGTCTACTATAAAGCATAAAGGCCTTCATTTGAGTAGTTCTAAAACTGAAAACATTGAATGTAATATCAGTGATAGTAGATCTAATGACAGAGTTGTAATAATAGATCAAATCATTAAATGGAGTAAACGTTTTAGATATCCCGAGTCTATTGTTCAAAGTGATGGTGACATAGATGGGGATGTTATTAGTAGAATTCAAGTTAGATGGTTGAAGTAGAGAACTGCATCAGGCCTATTGGGTGGTAGAAAAGTATTGCTTAGATTTCAAGGAAAATTTTATAAGATGGTGGTGAGACCTCCAATGCTTTATGACACAAAATGTTGGGCTATAAAAGAGAAGCATCAAACTATGTTTAAGTGTTGTCGAGATAAGAAAGCTTAGGTAGATGAGTGGCTTTATACTCAAAGACAAAATGTGAAATGAATATATCTGTGAAAGGGTTGGTGTAGCTCCAGTGGCAGAGAAGACTAGAAAGAGTCATCATAGATGGTTTGGTCACATTAAACGTCGATCATATGATGATCCAGTTAGGATAGTAGACGTTTTAGATTCGATTTATGTTAAGAAAGGTATAGGTGGACCTAAAAAGACCTGGGCATGTTGCATAAAAAATGATCTTAATTTATTATAATTAAATAAAAATATCACTCGCAATAGGACCCAATGGAGAAAAAGGATTCATGTATCCTACCCCACTTAGTGGGATAAAGAATTGTTGTTGTTGTTGTATATGATAAATTATACTAGAAACTTTAGCAAACAAGGTTTGTCAACCTAATATTTAACACACATGATCTCTCTTTTGAAGCCTTTAAATTTCAAAACTCATGGAATATTGTATCATGAAATAAGTAAAATCAAGCTCAACAACATAAAATGGATTCTTCACATAAAGTAAAAATAGTACATGGTTTGTGAGACACGTCATGATCATTCTTTAGGAATAAACTTCCATCAATGCATGCTGCACTTGACAAAAAGGGTTATTTTGTTACAGTTTTTTGCTTTTACGATAGCTTTCCAAATGACATTTAAGATGTAGTTTTTCATTATTACATTTACTTAAGATGATTTTGTCAGACTACTTGCATTGTTCTATCAAAATCAAATTGTCTCTTCTGTACTTAAACCTAAGGAAATAATCCTAAGGCATTGAGCTCACTTTTGTCATTTTTACGAGGCTGTATAATCTTTGAATCCCTTATTAACTATAGGTGTTTTTGCACCTTCAGCTCATGCATTTGACAAAGCTTCTTTATAAATGGCATAGAAACTTCAACTAAATTAGAAATATAAATTATGAATATATTAAAGTTACTATAGTAAGATCAAATAGTTTACAGCCAACAAGGAATATTAGACTTTAGCAAGAAGGAATATTAGAAAAGCTCAACAACTGAAGAAAATCATTATTTTTATTTATATGTCTACGATCAAACCACTAAAAAATCAATAATAATTTTAATCTAGGGGCATTACATACATTCAGCTAAATTCCTAAATATTTTTCTAACACCTAAACTCTACTTCTTACGTCTATACCACCTAAATCAATCATATCACACCAAAAATACCATTATTTTAACTTCTAAAAAGTGAGATGTATCATTTCATTCATAGATGAGGTGGCATATAAGAAGTTTAGATGTTAGATATGTGAATCCATCGGAATCAAGTGGTATGCATGTAAATATTCCTTTAATCTAATTCAAATTTCTAAGAAAATCCAATATGAAATATGAAAATTAATGTTTCAAAAATTGCAACCATGATCCGTATAAATCAAGCAATAAATACTTATATATTAAGTAAAGATAGTGTTATGATGGCACTTAAGGACAATTTAGTCGTTTATTAGCCTAAGGGCAATTGGATCTTTTATTATTTATAATAAAAAAGAAAGAATTGTTCAGAAAAATCGCCTCTATTCATTTAAGACTTTGGCTTATAGTGAGCCTTACAACATTCTATAGAAATAAATCCCTAAACTAATTATATATTTCCTATATACAAGAGCCTAAACTTTATACAATTCTCAACACTCCCCCTCAAGATGGGCAAAAGATATCCACTAAGCTCATCTTGTCACACAATCTAAATAGATCTAATGAGCTAAGTCCCATGGTGAGGCAGTCAGCCACTTACTCTCTAGTAGCTACATGACCTATCTCCAATAATCCACTATTCAGTCTGTCCTTGATGAAGAACCTATAAATCTCCACATGTTTGGTTTTTTCATGCTGCACCGACTTCTTCGCAATTCTGATTGATGACTTGTTGTCGCACCACAACTTCATTTGTGTTTCTTGATCCATCTTGAGCTCTACCAATAAAGCTCTCAACCATAACATCTCGACAACTCCTAAGGCCATGGCAATGTACTCTGCCTCTGTCGTCGACCTCACAACTACCGACTATTTCTTGCTCTTCCAAGTGACCAAATTACCCCCTATAAACATACAATATTCTAATGTGGACCTTGTGTCACAACACAACTACCCCAATCAGAGTCACGGTAGCCCTCAACGCCTAAATGTCCATTTTTTCTGTAGATCAATCACTTTTCTGGTGCACTCTTCAGGTATCTTAGAATCTGATACACTGCATCTATGTGGCGCTTCCTCGGATCATGCATGCAATGACTCACCGTGCTTACTGCAAATGATGTGTCAAGACGAGTGTGACTCAGAAATATGAGAAGCCCTACCAACCTCTGGTACCTTTCACGATCAACTAACTCTCTTGCCTTAGTGCTCAACTTTTCCTTCTAATATTTGGTGAAGTTGCAGGCTTGCATCCTAACATGCTCGTCTCTATGAGCAAGTCTAGCAGAGTCCAAAGAAAGAACAATCCTCTCTGCTCCATGAGCTACCTCAATCCCGAGAAAGTATCTAATTTTTCTCAAGTCCTTCATCTCAAACTCTTTATCCAAACTTAGCTTCAGTTGAGAAAGCTCTCTCTAACCATCACCAGTGACCGTTATATCATCCACATACACAACAAAAATAGTAATGTGACCACCATGTCGTCGAAAGAACATTGTGTGGTCGGTTTTGAACTGCTAATAGTCTGTGTCTACCATTGCTCTCTTGAACCTATCAAACCAAGCTCAAGGAGGCTACAAACTATACAGTGACTTACTCAATTTACATACATTGCCCACTATTTGGTTTGTTTTGAAGCCTAGGGGTATCTCCATGTACACCTCCTCTATAGATCCTCATGAAGAAACGCATTCTTCATATCTAATTGGAGTAACTCCATCCACCATTCACATCTAGAGAGACGAGTGTCCCGACCGTGTCATCTTCGCCACCAATGGAAATGTCTCATCATGATTGATGTCATTCATCTGACCATACACTTTCGCCACCAATTGTGTTTTATAGCGATCAATTTTTTCTTCTGAGGTCTGCTTCATTGTCCCGACTACCTTTTTCCCTGTTGGTAGCAACACGGGCTCCCACTTCATGTTCTACTCGAGGGCACCAAGTTCCTACAACATGGCAGCCTTCCACTTTAGCTCCTCCTTAGCTGTCTGCCAACACTTGGGTAGAGAGACAATGTCCAAAGATACAGCGAATGCTCCGTGTAAAGGTGATATGTTAGAGTATGAGATAAACTGGGCAATGTCATGTGAGAAACCAAAATGATCAAGAGAATAAAGATCAGGAGAATAGTACGCATTCTTGCAAGAGGATTTCCTTAAATTCATAGGGCTGTGAGGAGAAGGGAGATGAATCGTATCACCTGTATAATCGAATTTCGAAGTGGATGGTGTAGTTGTCTCAAAAGTCAGGGTAGACAGGGACAAGGGACTTCTTGGCACGAGTGGCACAGCAAGCACTGTTCCCTCACGTTGTCTTCTCCTCCTTATATACACCCTCGACTCCCCTTGAGCTTGAATCCCACCATCTTCAGGCTCATTTTCTTCATTTTTTGGCTTTTTCTCAGTTGATCCTTCCCACACAATAGGACAAGACATCGTTCTCACATATACCAATCTCTCGCCATCACTATTCTCCCCCTCTCGCCTCATACCTACGGTATTTGGTGAGTCACCAAAGGGTGATGTCAGCTCAAGGTGTGATACAGTTTGAATTCTCTAAAAGTCACTTTCATACTCACAAATAATCTATTCTCGATTAGGCTCTAACAAACATACCCCTTCTGAGTAGTAGAATAACTCGCGAAAACATGTTTCACAGCTTTGGGATCTAGCTTCCCTATTGATGATCTATTATCCTTCACAAAACATACACAATCAAATACCTTCAATGGGGGAATTCCGCCTTTATCTCTTTTCAAAAACTCACAAAAATGTTGTCACTGTAACACTCGACGACATTCTGTTGATCAATTAAGCGGCTGTCAAAACTGATTGCCCCCACAACTGTTTTGGGACGTCAATCGAGATCAACATGCTTCGGGCTACCTCTAAAAGGTGATTGTTCTTCCTCTGAACTACTCTGTTTTGTTATGGTGTGTATGGACATATGGTTTGATGTTGTACCCCTTGAGCTGACAGGTACTCCCTAAACGTTTTGTTGGTATACTCTGTCCTATTATCATACATCAATAACTTCATTACTGCATCGTATTGGAACTGAATTGCCCTGTCAAATTTTTTAAAGCAGGCAAAACACATCACTTTTACATCACTTTTATTTCTCATTAGATATAACCAAGTAACACAAGAAAAATAATCAATGAAAGTCACAAAAAATCTATAGTCATTCATCGAAATTGCAGAATAAGGTCTCCATACAACTGAACGCACCAATGCAGTGTTTGGCTGCATCCTAGATTTACATTAAATAGGATAGTAAATCTAGATTTATCAAATCAAATTTGACGGACAAATGTTTTGAAGCCATAGGCGTAAATCCACCTGCGATTCGATTTAATAAATTTTTGTCCTCTCCAACATAAACGACATTCTTATGCCTTGCTTGTTTTAAAACATATTCACGTCGGGAAGAAGACAAAACACGAGAAAAAACATGCAAAACGTGATAAAATTTAGTTTAACTAAGCGTTAGATTTAAGTTTCAGATTCTTTGTGTTTGGCTGGATTTAATCCAAATCCATTGCTAAATTTGCCTATTAATAGGCTACCAAATATCGTCAAAATCAAACACACAAGAACTCATATTATTATCAAAACTAACATAAGAGCTCCTAGCATGCTTACCAAAATCACAAGCATCACAAACTAATTTTTGTTTATTTGTTTTCTCATACAATGACGGATACAAATGACTTAATAGATGAAACGAAGAGAATCTCATGCACTTGTGATGTAGCAACAACAAAATCTTCATACTCCTCCCAGACCCTTCTACTTCAGCATTCTCTACCATGGATGTCAAGGCTGAGTCCATCTCTATCCAAGTATTAGAAACCATTATGTCACGTGTCAATGCCAAGTCTCTAGTTAGTTCCCTTTTCTTGAAAGATCACCTTAGGAGTATCAAATGAAACAACACATTTTAGTTGGAAAATAACGACACTAATAGATAAAAGATTCACTGAAAAAGGAGCGTGCAAAATATTGGACAAAATCATAGAATCAGTACACCTCACTGTACTCTTACCAACCATAGCTTGTGTTGTGTCATCAGCTGTCTAAATATTCTATGAAACTGCTAGATAAGTATAGAAAGAGAACTCCCTAGCGTTACTTGTAATGTGTCAAGATACACCAATATCTACTATCCATTATGGTGATCTTGTGGTTGATATAGAGGCAAGAACATAAGTATTACAAATACCTTTGGCTGAGTGAGCATAAGTAGCCGTGTTGTCCTTGAATGATGATAAAGTGGATGCATTCTCAGTCACATCACATGTCGCTCTCTGTTTTCTCTTCAACATCTCCAATAACTTATGATTCTTCTCAGTAAAGACAACCCCTATCTCTCCCATGTCCTCTGTTACCATCAGATTTTTCCCGCTAGCCATCTATTCCACCTCTTTGGCACCACGGCCTCTAAACTGTCCACGTCACTTGTTTCTCTCCCTTTGGGCAACTTTGGACAAGCTTTGCTCAAGTGTCTCACTTCTCCACAGTTGTAGCATCTGCAGATCTCTCCCTGAGCATCTGTCACACCTGAGCTCGAGGCAACCAAAGCTGATCTCGTACCTGGAAGTCCACTCGACTCAAAGTGTAGCAGCATGTTACTCTCCTTCTGTATCCCTGTATCATCGCAACAATGATCTCATCCAGTTTAGGGATCGTTGCCTTGGCTAGGAAAACTGATCTCCTCTGATCAAAGGTCGGGTTCAAGTGAGCTAGAAACTGCATAGTCCTTATCTACGCAAAGATCTCTCCCTTCTTGCACCTCAGATCACCACAACTTGACATAGGTGAGAAGTGATCAAGATCTTGCCACAGCCACTCCGGCTCTATGGAGTACTCCTGAAATGATCTATAAGTCTAAACTATTGCTTTTATCTCACGTTGAATCTGAAACACGCTCATGTGATTCTCAGCTCCAACAAAGATCCTTCAACTTCGCCCACATGCCGCTCACCTTTCGATTATCATCCACCGATGAGGCAATAACCATCAAGTTGAGAAACCAGGTGTAAAGCAATGCATGGGTAGTCCTCCACTCATCTCCCTCAGCACTGTCACTCTTTGGCTTCACCATCATTAGTTGTCCTTCCAGTCTCTTCTACAGTCAAGCAACCTCAATTCGACGTGACTCCATCGAGCTTCAGATCCACAATAGGGAGATCTAGCTTCACCTGCATTGGAGCAAGTGTTGAGGTAGTGGCACCCGTCGAGATGCTAACTCCCGATATGAGTACGATCAAGGCCTTTAAAACTTCAGGATCTATCTTCTCCAGAAGTTTCAATCATTATTTGTAGCACTATCTCCATCTCTTAACAACCTTAATCACAAGGATCAAGTCTTGATCACACAGATCACATGTGACTTCCTTCTTACAAGTTCATGCAATTCGCTCTGCCTTAGCTCGCACGAAGCATGCAAAACCGCAGCCGCTTCGATCCTTCACCTCCATGTCGTCAAGTGCAACTCTAGAATTGAACATTCTACTTTGTTGCCTTTCTCGCTACCGAGCCGAAAGTAAATATCGTGGAAGCCCTCCCGCGATCCAGTCCGGCAAACAACTTCTAGATCACAGCGTACAAAGAGCCTTGATACAATCGAGATGAGAGCTTGTTGGGGGAAAATGTGGGTCGTGATCGTGCACTTCGTGACCGAACCAGGGAGAAGGTTGCAGATCGAACTCTGTGATACAGTTGCGATCAGCTTGCTGAGAAGGCGGCGGCACGACCCAACTCTACGACCAGAGCTCACTGGGAAGAAGGCGACAACGAAGAGTTGAGGCAGCTAGGTTAGGCTCTGATACCCAAAAAGAAAGAATTGCTCGGAAAAATCGTCTCTATTTATTTAATACTAGGGCTTATATTAAGCCTTACAACATTCTCTAAAATAAATCTCTAAACTCATTATTTCCTATTTACAAAAAGGACCCGAGACTTTATACAATTCTGACATATTATTTAATAAAAACAAGACCCAAATAGATTTAGGGTTGGGGAGGCATATCTTAATGATGCAAGGCGCGAGGGTATCATGCACCCATGGGCGCTACAAATGTCGCACGTACACAGGTTCCATACGAGGGGAGAAAAATCAACTGATCCTTCCTTGTAAATGATTACCTTCTATTTGGAGTAGAGGACGCCTTCCTCATTAACCTAAGACTCTACGTTATTTGTCATGTGTTTAGGTCCGTTTTGCTTTCAAATTTTTTGCTTTGACGCATTTCTCCCTTGTTAGGATTGTATCCAATGTCAGACGGTGCTCTGGCTATATCCTGCTCCGAAGTGGTGATTATCTCCTTATAATCTTCCCTTTCCCGCTTTCTCTTGCTTATTGTCACACCCTCCAACATTTGTTGCTTCTTGTTGAAACATCTAGCAATTGTTGCTTGTTCAGCCACTAAAACACCTTCCACTCGCTGTCGTTAAGCCTCTTTACCACATCTCGCTCTTTGTTTCCACCACCTACGATCCTCGCCCTAGGCAGTTTTTTTGTGTTTGGGTCGTTGTTTTCCTATTTCAAATGTCCTTGTTTGTAATCATTTGAATTTCAACAATAATATTTTCATTACGTTAGGTTTCGAGTTAACTCCGATATCATTTGAAATCAGAGCTAATATAACCCTAATCTTATCCTAAGGTTTCTAGCCTTCCCACATCTTCATTCCAATTTTTTTTCCTATCTTAAATACTCTCTTTCATTCCCACAAATTCAAACCTTAACCATGTTACCAAGGAGACACGTGCCGGAACTTACCCAGGAAGAGATACAACGAGAGATCCATCGATTACAACAGAGCCTTGCGGAGATTGATGACACAACTCAGGCAAAAATTACTCTCGATCGTGGTATGAAGATTTGAAGAGAAAGAGACAATAAACTAAATGTTTTCATTGGGAGGACTTTGATGAGGAGGAGGGTACACCATGACACTTTAGAATTTATTGTCTGAGGCTGAGATAGGAGGCGACATATGGAGAACATAGAGATTTTGATGTAAAAGTGAATCAACTGGAATTCGATGGAGGAATGGATCCCGATAATTTCATTGAATGGTTGTAGTCGGTCAAGAGAATCTTCGAGTACAAATAGGTGCCAAAAGGCAGGATGAAACTTGTAGCCATTAAATTAAAAAAGAACTCTTCCTTATGGTGGGAAAACTTACAGAGGCAAAGAAAGATAGAAGGAAGAGACACGATTACTAGATGGGAGAAAACGAGCAAAGAGATGCAGAAAAAATATTTACCTCCTCACTACAGTAATGATATGTTTCTGAGGCTCCATTAACTACAGCAAAGACGCCTATCAATGGAGGAGTTCACAACATAGTTTGACCAGTTGTAGATGAAATGTGAGTTAGTCGAGTCAAAGGAACAAAACATAGCCCGATATCTGGTGGGACTGAAGCCAGCTATCAACAACATTATGCAACCACAGCCCTACTGGTCATTGAAAAATATCCAAACCTTAGATTTGAAGATGGAAAAATAGCAGAAACAAAATAGACAATTGCCCTCATTTACACAACAGTACGTAGCTAAAACAACCAGCAAGGGTACATATGGAGTTGGGAAAACCAAACAAGTGAGTGACAAGACAGATCTGGTGGAAAGAAACCCAAAAAGAGCAATTCGCCCAATACAGTTCTTGTCGGGAGATATTTTAGGTGACACTATTATAAACACAGTCTCCAACTATCCCACGAGCATAATTGTCGTCGAGTGAATGAGGAAGAAGCAGAGGAGGGCTAAGAGGAACTTCAACTCCAGGGAGATAGGGAGAAATGCTAGTCATAAGAAGGGTCCTATATATTGAGTTGGAGAATGATCATACATGCTTAAGACAGTAATTTTTGCATACAAAATTTCATGAAAGGAGAGGTTTGTGGCCTAATTATTGGCACTGGGAGTTGTGAGAATGTAGCATCCACTTTGATTGTGAAAAAATTGGGGTTGGCCACACAGAACCATTCTCAATCATATTGCTTTGTTGAAAAGGGAAAATGAGATATGTGTAGATCAACAGTGCTTGGTTAAATTTTTCGTTGGACAGCAACTATAGGAGCATGTGTGGTGTGACGTGATACTTATGGACGCTTGTCATATTTTGTTGGGGAGATCGTGACAGTTTGACTGTAAGTCTAGCAAGATGAGCTTAAGAACACTTATTCATTCAAAAAGGATGGAAAATACATAGTTCTTTTATCTGTCAACGAGGCGAGAGGAGTAGACATCACAAAAGAGACAGTAGTCCTACAAGCCACCTTTATGCTATCGATACGAGAAACTCCAGTGGTAATGGCTTTAATCATGTTAGAGGGAACAAAGGAGGTTGAGATACTAGAGATCGTACAGCCACTATTATATGACTATTGGGACGAGACGACTGACAATCTATGAAGCACGGACACAGACACAATACGGCGACATGATGTAATTAGAAAAAATAGAACACGATACGACATGGACACCTTTTTATATTTAATTAATTATTAATATAAATATATATTTAATATTTTCTACTAAAAAAATCACAAAACAACAAATACAATCATTACAAAAATTTTATAATCATAAAATTTATTTTTAGCAATATCAAAAAAGCATTAAAAATATCAAAAAAATTACCGAAACACTTGTCATCCATAATAAAATGAAGCAAAATATAGCAAAATGTCAAAATATAATAACATAATTATCATTAATTGGAGTTAATGCATTCAACAGTGGCCATAATTTGTACTAGCTCCATTAGTCTCATCAATGACACATTCACCTTCATCAATAAAAAACATTGTTTCTAAGCATGGCTTACCAAGAGAAGGATTAGAAACAAGGGTTCCAAAATTTTCCATTGCATCCAAGGCATCTCCACCAATATCCAATAAATTTGTGTACCCCTGAAAATATTTTGGACTCCTCCTAGATAGAAGATGAAGATTTGTATGAACAAATATCAAATGTTCACCTGGAGTAATTTTTTTCCTCTTAAATGAATTGATAATAGAATATGTACTCCAATTTCTTTCACAACAAGAAGATGAGCACGGTTGAGCCAACAATTTGACAGCTAAACTTTGCAATTGTGGGAAACTTGCTCCATAAATCATTTGCCATGCCTTTCCATCCATAATAGCTCTAAAAGCTATGGAGTCATGATCAACAAAAGCACAACTAAATCCAAAGAAATTAGCAAACTTCAAATTAACAATAGATTTTTCTTTAATGTTTGGGAAAATCCTCTTTAAGCATTTATTTATCTCAATTGATATCTCCATGTCTTTATGTGGAGCAACACGAGGAGCTTCACTTAGCCAATCGTGATTATAATACCTAATAAAAAATGCACATATAAGTGACAAAATTAATATAAGTTAGGATTAATAAAGAATAAACATCATATCAAATAATACATTGGATTGAGAAATGAGCTAAACAATGAAGAGGAGTGTTGCTTTTATTCCATCTTTCTACTAAAATCTCATAAAGTACTTTATAAAAATTGGTGTCTTTATTGTCTCGCTTTCACTTGTGTAGATATGTAATACCTTTCATATTTTCTATTATTGAAACTCACACATCGTAGATAAGGTGGAGACAGGGCTTATCTGTATCAGCCAATCTCAACATGTCGTATACAATTTTTATAAAATCAATAACATAATTAAGTTTATCCAACCACACATCATCCAAGATTTTGTCCTTCAAAAATTGTCTTGTTTACATCATCTTCACGATTTATATTCCACTTGTCACTGATCACTATTATATGTAGCCCTTGTTTTATTGTTTTGAATCTCCTAATATGATTATAATTGATGCAAAATGAGTCTCTGCAATGGCCAACATTTTCAACTTCACAAACTCATTGAATATTGATAATCTTATTAAATGATTCATAACAAAAGTTTTTACAAACTTAACATCTCCTATAATATCAATTATTCAGTTGCATTGCTCATAAGTTGTCTCATTTCCTTCTATATTCTTTGGAGCACATATATTCTTCAATGTTAAGTTTAATGTATGAACAATACAATGAGTTCAAAAATATGGGATATTGAACCTCAATCAATACTCGTGTAGCTCTGCACACAGGTGCATTATCAGCGATTATTTGAACCACTTTATTTGAACATACGCTCGCAATTACTTTAATTTCATTGATAAAGTAAAACTTATCTTTACATGTCTCTTCGTAATTAATAGCTTTTATAAACATTGACCCAAATTTTATGACGCTCATGAAATTAATGAAAACCCTTCTTTGTGAATCAGTCCAACCATCACAAACTATGATAACTCCTTTCTCACTCCAAGTCTCTTTTATAGGCTCAAGCATTCTCTCAATATGTGAACTCTCTTTTTGAAGTAATGTTATTTTTAACAGATTATAACTAGGAGGAATATATCCAATGATTGTGATGTTAGTTGCACATGAAAATGCACTAAAATAATATGGATTTCTTGCCAAATGAAATGGAAGAGCTGCAGAATAAAACATTCGAGTGATTTCTTCATATAAATGATCTTTGGCTTGTAAATTAAATGCTCTTTAAATAACACAATTGCCCGACATTTTTCTTCTCTTATGATCATACTCATAACTTTGTGCTCTAAATAAATATTCATTTAACTGAAAGCTACACAAGTGATTAGAACCACTATGCTCGGAAGAAGGGAAACTTCCTTGAATGCAGCATTCTTCTTTTTCTGCTTTGCATAAGCATCTAACTTCTGTATTTCTTGAATTTGTGTTGAAGTTACTTTAGAGCATACTCGAATATTAACTCCATATTGTTGAAACGAGTATGCTCTAACCCTAGAATATGTTCCCTTAACTTTCCTTGACAAAAAATGACACCAAAATTCTACGTTGCTTTCTGCACCGATTTAGATCATAATTTCTCTAATTTGGTCACATATGCCCATAAAGGCTACTAAATCTCCTTCGACCAGAAGGCTACAAAAACCAAAGGCACTGACGTGGTTTGTTGCAGCTCCCCATCGAGCTCCCACCCATCATCGTTCCCTGTTCCAGGCCATAATTCTTTAAATTGATCTTATCCAGTCCTGAATCTCACGTCATCTCGTTCTTCCTGATGTCGCTCATTCCAAGCCCAGATGTCAAGCAATTCCCTCCATATGTTGTCGCACGAATCAACCCTCGACTCCTTCGCTTAATTTGTGTGCTTTCGTTTATTCCCGCCTTCTAGATGTCGCGCTATTCCTTCCAATGGTTGTCGCTTAAGTCCGCTCTTAATTCCTTCACTTGATCTCGTGGCACTAGATATGCCTAAGACAGTGAGGCCGCCCTGATGTGGCACAAATCCTTCAGATTGTTGCCACTCGTGTTCATTCCCAACATTGTCGCTTGATCTCGCGGCACCGGATGAAGGTTTTGGACGAAACTTCATGATATTTCTCATTGTTTCTTCTAGCACCGTGAATCTCCCCTTTATGGACGAGACCAACTCCTCCATAGATGAGAGCTGCCCTTCCATGGACGAGAAACACTTCATTCTAGATTTGATTTGGCTCACTTCTTCCTTTAATTTCTCCTCCAAAGAATTTACCTTTTTAGTTTGTATTACTCTCAATACGGGTTTTTTTATCAAGAAAGTGGAACTTATTTATGTTGAGATCATGTCATTGGCCTCCCAGGTAACCCGAATTACGAGCATACCGCAAGGTTATGAGTTGTGGATATGTCCTCGGCTTCCTTGATCGCTCGCATCACGATTGTACTGGTTCAGCCATGAAGGCATATGGTTCCGCCGATCTGAACTGCGTCGCATTCCTGTCATTGGCTAGAGTCGCGAATGCATCACAGTGTTAGGCCATGAAGCGGCTAATGTGTATCAAATATGCATGTTGTTTTTAGGATATTTTAATATGTTATTTTTAGAATATTTTAATATGTTATTTTTAGGATATTTTAATTTTTATTTTTGTACTTTTATGCTTCTAATAATGTTTGTGATTGTATATACAATGTATAGGTGACTAGGCAATTTAGGGAGCAAATGAGATGAAGCGTACTCCAAACGGGCTGAACCGAGATGAAGCGAGTTTTTTAAATGCCCTTTCACCAGATATAGACACCCCTTTGCCAATACCAACACATAGGCGCTAGGATATAGAGAAACAGGTGCCCATAAGCCAATTATGAGTACCCAAGTGCTAGAAACAGGCGCCAAATCTAGGTGTTTAGATGACAATGCCCTAGAACCACAACCCGTACAACTGAAAAGTAGGCGTACCTAGGCCCCAGTTCATGTGTTTTGATTGTTTGAGTAGTTCACAGTCAATGCTTCGTGATCGAAGACTTGAATTCTCCTTTGAACGAAGGAAAGGTGGCTCTCTACGCATTCTACTCGCTGAATTGAGGAGAAAATGCCAGAGCAAGAAGATTCTAGTGAAATTAAGGGAGGAGATGAATGATTGAGACTTCTTGAGTGTATAAGTGCGCTTTTAACATCAACATTTAAATTGGAGGAAGAGAGACTAGTGCAACCATCTTAGCCCGGTTCTATCATTTCAAATTTTTGCTTGTGTTGTTTATCATCAATGAAATGAAACTGTTTGGTTTTCAAGCAGGTTTAGTGAGTACAACTTATATTCTCCTTTGAACTGGTTCTGCATAAATATGTCTGAATTTGTGATTCAAATTATATGAGGCAATCAAGAGTAATACTCCTTATCCCCTCTACGACATCTAAGAAGGTTCGACAAACATACAAGTTTAATTCCCTTAAATAAGTGCTTAGCCCAGCATTCATTTCTCCCTAAAAGCTTAGGGTAATCTAGAGGCAATAACCTCATTCCTCTAGATTTATGTGGTTTTAACCCAATTGTTCTCCTAAGGATTCTTCTAAATCTCGAAGTTCACAACAAGTTTTAACAATCCACCTTGTCTGGATGAATGTAAACGAAGAATAGAAGGTTAAATCACCATCTAATACAAATTTTAGTAAAAGTCACGCAAGTCGATCAAAATCTTACATTCCTACCTCCCCAATTCAATGGAGAATAGAAATTTTACTCCTTAAACATTCTTAAAAAAATAACAATTTCATTTCATTGATAATAAATAACACAAGCAAAAGTTTGAAATGATAGAACCAAATTAAGAAGCTTGCCCTAATCTCTCTTCCTCCTCTAATTGAAATGTTGATGTTACAAACACACTTATAAACTTAAGAAGTCTCAATCACTCATCTCCTCCCTCACTTGCACTTAGATCTGCTTGCTCTAGTGTTTTCTCATCAATCCAGTGCATATAGAATGCGTGGAGAGTCTTGCTTTCATCGGCCGAAGGAGAATTTAATTCTTTGACTGCAAATCGACGCCTCCGCTCAAACCATCAAAAACTATGAACTGACACCTGGGTGACGATATGTGGCACCTAAGAGCTGGTCTATAGTTCCTGGGGGCTGCAGTCGCGACACATACTTTCCAGTTGCTTAAGTTGTGGTTCTAGCGCATTAGGCATATAAGCGCCCACATCTGGCACCTATGCACTTAGGTGTCAAGAATTGGTCTCTGGGTTTGAGTTTCTCTGTATCCTACAACCTAAGTGCCCAAGACTGGTGCTCGCTCGCTGGTACTAGCAAAAAGGGGCCCAGGTCTGGTCAAAGGGCGTCTAAGAAGCTCGGTTCAGCTCGTTTTTAGTCCGTTTCATCTCATTTGCTCCCCAATATACCTAATGACATGTACACAGCATATACAATTACAAATACCATAAAAAGCATAAAAATCATAAATAAAGATAAAAATATAATTAAAAAATATACATATCAAATGCCCTCACACTTAAATATTATTCGTCCTCAAGTAATTCAATATATAAAAGTTAAAAATTTTTGGAAAATTCATGTTAGATTATAATTTATGATTATTGTATTATTTAGCAATGAGGCAATTAAATAATTCAACATGCAAAAACTTTCTCTTACGATTAAATTTTCTTAGAAAACACTAATACCCAAAATAACTTTTATTAACAAACTTCTTATATAATTACCCCTAAATCACTTATGTTTCGTCACTAAAATCGAATTATTTCTCATATATATTATATATATATATATATATAATTCAAATTAACTAATCAACTAAACAATATTAATTCAATTATTATCCTTTTGAATACAAAATTCTAAATTAAGAGTTATCTGGTTAAATATTAATCTTTGACTTTTAGAAAGGAAGGTTGGTACCAATTTTTTATTTCAAGCTTATCATGCTTCTCCTCTAAAAACTCTTTTTTTTTTATTTTTTCTCTCTGTTGATTTTTTTTTTGTTTCCTCTTTTCTTCTTTCTAAACATAATTACTATATCTGGTTAAATACTTTTTTTTTTAATCCTAATTCTTTTCTAAGTCAAATTCTCAATTGCCTCCTAAATAATTTCAAAATATTGTAGATCAATAAATATTAAAAAAGAATAAATTACCTAAATTGATTGGTTATTAAAGTGTATATATATTTAATGAGTTAATTTATTTGTAGCCAATTTTAATCTAAATGTTTAGGCATTCTTATATTGCAGAGTAATTAATTATAGTTATAAGTTAGTAGGAAGTCACTGAATATTTCAAAATTTGATTGAAAGTTTACGTCACCAATATTTATTTTATTTAACTCTTATTAATTCATACTAGATCCTAAAAAAATTTACCATTTCTTTAAATGAAATTCTAAAATGTAGATATCTAATTTTATTTTAGGGAACAATTTTGCAAATATCCATTCCCCCAAATTTATTTTGACATTACACATGCTAATAACAGCAGAAAAGGAAAAGGAACATAACAAGGTAACACATGAATATATAATAAAAGAAAAATAGGACACAAACAATAAAGACAGGTGAGAATGAAATAGAAATAATAAGAGTTGAAGTAAACACAAACAGGTCTAAATCATACTCATTATATAATAACATGTAGCAAGGTTAAAGTCAATATAACAGGCAAGTCAGGTGTATTTGTCCCCATAATTATTGTGCTCCTAGACATAAGTAAGAAGTAAGTGGCTCTAGAGAAATAACAAGCAAAGCATGCACAAACACGCACAAAATAATTAAAAAAAAATTGGGTTGTCTCACAATAAGCGTTTAGTTTAATATTCTCAATCTTATCCAATCACAAACATGCATAAAGAAAATAAAGTAAAACGTGCAATTTCCCAATAAGATAATGTTTGCACTGCCTCCCAAGTAACGTAAAGTTTTAAGTCCTTAGTCAGAGAATGTCAAATCAAGTCCTAAGATTTTTCTCTAAGATCAAATATCCAGTTTAATAATACTCAATCTCTTACCCAATATTATAATTATCCCAGAGATTCTCCAATCGTATTTTGTTGCGATCCCATTTCTGCTTTTTGAAATATTAAATATTTTCTTTCTGACTTCTCATTTAAAATTTCTTGCAATCATTTTATTTTCAATCTCAAACATTGATCAGGAATATAATTAGGGGTTGATATAAGATCATGAATCGAAAAAGTCACTTCATCAATTTGCGCTCTCCCATTTTTGTAAGTCAATATTAGCTCTGCCAATTGCAAGAAAAGATCTGCTAAAAATAATAGGGATCTTAGTATCTTCATTCATATCAAGAAAGATAATTTTTTTACTTTCGCTAGGATATCTTCTATAACCCCCTTTAAAAGAGTTAACGGTCAGTTAATTAAAGTGTCACTGTGGTGAGCTGAAGTTTTCCTAAACCTAGTCTTTCAAACACTAAAAAAGACATTAGGTTTATGCTAACTCCTGAGTCACATAATTTTTTTCTAATAAAATGATTTTTGATAGTGCAAAGAATAAAAAAACTACCCAGATCATTTAATTTTAGGATTTTTCTTTGAATTATAGAACTAAAATTTTCAATTAATGCCAAAATTTTAAAATTAGAAAATTTGTATTTCTTATTCATAAATCACACGTAACTAGACATTTGTTCAAGTGATTGCAAATGGAATGTCAATAGTAAGCTTCATGAATATATCTTAAAACTTAGAAAATTACCAATCCAATTAACCTTTGAGGAAAATGTGGTGGTTGTCTTTATTGTTCTATGTTTAGCAATCGGGTGTTTTTCCTAAGTCTGGGGTAAGTTCTTATACATATCGATCGGGCACAAACTCGAGCTCCTCTACTCTAGGCTTTTCCACTTTAGGTCTCTCGAGCACCTTCCCACTCCCAACTCCTTAGCATTGTAGCGATCGACATTATGGTCCTTAGGATTTACCTCTATATTGCTAGGTAACATCCATTAGGGTCTCTGACTCAATTAGTTTGTTATTTGTTCAATTTGTGTTTCAATATTCTTTATGGTTACAGCATGACTTCGAATATGATTCCCCATGTTTAGTACTACTTCCAATGAAAATTTCTTCTCCCTAAAATAGGGATTATAAGTGAGTAGGAGCGTAGATATGTTTTGGGTTGTCACTACCTTGATTATTCCAATGACCCGCAGAGTTGGGGTTGATTGTTCCCTCACTGCTAGGTTCTTACACATTGGTTATTATTATTCCAATTAAGGTTAAGGTGATTCTTCTAGCCTGAGTTGTAGATGTTGAATATGGGTTGAACCCATTGTTGATGTCATTCATAAATTATGTTGGCACAGCACTAGAATCAACTTGTTGTCCATAAGTGTTCTCCTCTATAATTGGTAATCCGGGTGCAAAATTCAATCCTAGATTGTCTAATTTCCTAGAGATAGCAACTAACTTGGGATGTTAAAATTAGTAGCACGTTTGTATCATGCACGCTAGCTTAGGGCTGTCAAAAAAGCTCGTTGTTCGCGAACAGTTCTTGTTCGATTCGTCAATGAGTTCGTGTTCGATTCGTTCGATAAGTAAACGAGACAAACACGAACAAATTTTTTTCGTTCGGTTAGTTAAACGAACCAAACACGAACAGTGATGCGTTCGTTTGTGTTCGAATCGTTATTGTTTGAAATATAAAATAATATAAAATAATTATATATATAAAAAATTATTATTTTTTAAAACATTAAATTTTATAAATTATAATATATAATAAATTAATAATAATAATAATATATTAATAT
>NW_018164789.1:1238232-1252232 GCF_001263595.1 Phalaenopsis equestris | reverse complement strand
GGATGTCAAACTGACTCGTCGTTCGCGAACAGCTCGTGTTCGGTTTGTGTTCGGCTCGTTCGTTAAGAAACGAACACGAGCTTATTTCAAACAAACTAAATTTTAAACGAACCGAACACGAACACAAGCTTTGTTCGTTCGTGTTCGGTTCGTTTACACCCCTACGCTAGCTATCTTTTGAGAGTTAAATCGATATGATGGCCATTGAAAATTTCTTGTCATCATTTCATCAATCAATGTATACGCCTTTGCAAATGGCTTAGACATGAGTGAACCCCCTGTTGCTACATCTATTATGACCAAAGAGATCCCATCAGTCAGTTATAAAAAGTTGGAATGATAAGTCTCGTGGCTTGGGCACTTCTAGAGCATCTCTTTAAACATCACCCAAGTATTGTATATGGATTCACCATCCAACTGAAAGAGAGATGTGATGCCATTCATTTGTAAGTTCGGCAGTTTTTTAAGGTGTGAAATACTTTGCTAAGAATTTTTTAGCAAAGTCAGTCCAAGTAGTTATAGACCCTGAGCTAAAGAATTCAACCAAACTTTAGTTTTTATCTCTAAGAGACCATGATAATAAATTAAGTCTAAAGCGTCGTTCGAGACACCGTTATATCTAAAAGTTGCACATATTTCTAAATGAGATTAAAATCTTCCACGTGTGAGCCCCCGACTTGATTATTTTGGGTCATTTGAATGTATAGCAGGTTTAAGTTCGAAAGTGTTGCCCTGAATGATATTGGCTTATTGATACTCATATGAATTTCATCTAACATAGCGTTGGCAAATTCTATAAATGTTATTCCTAGGGTTTAAGTTCGGAAGTGTTGCCCTGAATGATATAGGCTTATTGATACTCATATGAATTTCATCTACCATAGCGTTGGCAAATTCTATAAGGGGTCTGAAATGTTATTCCTGAGGTGGATTTGTCATCTCTCTTAATTGCTTTTTGAGTTTTTTTAAGTTTCTGATTTTTTACATTCTTTTTCTAATTCAAGGTAGTACGGTGCTAGTTCTGAAGTTCCAGTCCTACGCATACACAAGTAGAGTGATCTAATGAAGTGGCCCTAAACAAATAGAGTAAAACAAGTGAAAACTAAAAACTAGCAAATAATGTGCTGAAAGTATAAAACAAACAATACACAAGAATTTAGACAATAAAGAGAAAGCAGCAAAACAGATGCACGCACTCAATATTTTCGGAATGTTTATAACAAAGCAAACAACAAAACACTTACAATAAATGCACAATACCATAGTTTTCAAGTCTAAAACATAATGGTCTGGATAAAATTTTTAAAAAATTAAAAATTCAACGTCGTTTCCCGACAATGGCGCCAAAAATTTGATACGAACCTAATATTGTGAAGCGCTGGTAAATCACATAAGTATATGTGTAGTTCAAGTAAAATACGGATCAAAGCTCGTATATCGATCCTACAAGAAACGAGTGAAATTCAAAAACTAAAACTTCTAATATACCGTTTTTGAATCTAGCAAGAGTGTTTGATTTTTTTTATATTTTTATTAAGTCACTACTACTAAATTTCAAAATAAAAATATCCTAAGCCAATGAGGTACGAGTTTCAAATAAGTTTTATGTTGTTTGAAAAAATCTCCTCTGAATTGATTCTACAGGAATATAAGTCATAATTTGTGATTCAAATTGTAGATGGCAATCAAGAGGGATACTCATCCTTATCCCCTCCTAGGCATTTAAGAAGGTTCGACAAACATACAAACTTAGTTCCCTAAAACAAGTGTTTAGCTCAGGATTCCATTTCTCCCTAAAAGATTGCACTAATCTCTATTCCCCTAAATTAATGTGATTTAACCTAATTGTTCCCCAAGAATTCTACTGAAATTCAAAGTTCACAACATGTTTTAACAATCCAGCTAGCTAGGATAAATGTAAAAAAAGAATAGAAGCTTAAATCACCACCTAATACAAATTACAGTGAAAATCAGGCAAGTTGATCCGAACCTTACATTTCAACATCCAATTCAAAGGAAAATAGAAATTATAGTTAGTAAACATGCTTGAAAACAACAACAATTTCATTTCATTCATAATAAATAACACAAGCAAATGTTTAAATGATAGAACAAGATTAAGAAGATTGCACTAATATCTCTTCCTCCTCTAATTGAAATATTGATGTTACAAACACACTTATACATTGAAGAAGTCTCTAATTCACTCCTCTCCTCCATCACTTGCACTTGGATCTTCTTGCTCTGGCATTTTCTCCTCAATCCAATGCGTGTAGAATGCGTGGAGAGTCCCCTTTCCTATGAACAAAGGAGAATTTTGGGACGTGATGGTAAGATGTGATCCCGTCGTTGGCTTCCAACTTAACTTGAAGCGCAATTGCTTTGCACAGTCCGGTCACAAATGTGGCGCCCCGTATACTGCAATCCCTTTGTTGCTTCCCAGCTAGCTTGAATCATGATTGTTTCTAGTTATGATGTCATTTGTAAGCTCCGCAATCCTGTCAGATTCCCAAAATGCTTCCTAGAATCCAATGCTCAAATATCAATTTGATAGCAAAGGGATAAACTTTGACAGAGATTTGGGCAAACAATATTTTATTTCATCAACACAAAACAATACAACCCAAATACGTAAAGGATAAACACTTATAACTCAAGAGGTAGGCGATCTCTCTCAAATTCTAGCCCTATTACCTCATTTGAGAGGTAGGTGATCTCTCTCAAACCCTAACCCTAAGATTCAAGACAACAATCACACATAACATAACACAACAATAAACATATTAGCCCTATTTATATCCCAGAATAATAATTGACAATGACTAAATTTTTATTTTAGCCTTGCACCTCAAATAAATCTTCAAACTATGGTGGGCTCAACGCAGCAAAAAACATTATTGATGTTGGTCTAACACATTCCCAATTATATTCTCTGACTTTGTTGAAAAGGGTAAATGAGATCAATGTTGACAATAGATGTGGTAAATTTTTTAATTAGAGTCAAGTTGTATGATTAGATGTGGTGTGATATCCTGTGATGAAATATGTAACATTTTTTTCATTCGATCGTGGGAGTATCGAGTATGATAGGATACACTTCATAATGGTCATGAAAACAACTACTTGTCTATCAATGAATATGACACTATTCTAGGGTTTCTAGATAGTGAAAGAGAGAACACAAAAAAGGGTTAGGTAAATTTAGGATGGGTAGCGGAGGTGTAAGCAGTAATGAAGAATGAAATACGGCGTAAACAACAACTGGACAACAAGCTGATTGTGAAGAAACAACAAGTTGTTGTTGTTAAACGGCACGTGGCAGCAAGTTCGGAGAGGAAGTCTTCAAACTTCAAAGAGAAAAGGCCGCTTCGATTCAATCATTTTATAGGCACACCACCTAAGAAAAAAAAACATTTAATTAGAGAAAACAGAGAAAAAAAGTCTTCAAACTATATAAATAAAAGTCCCCTTGACCAAGTTCCACATAATAAATTTATATTAATGAATAAATGAAAACCTAATTATAAGTTAAAATATACTGAATAAGGGCCCGCAGAATGTGTTACAGGCAAAGAGTGGGAATTTTCCCGCTACAATCTCCTCCCGAGACAAATCACATCCCGATTCGTTCCTGCGTATGTGGATTTTGTGATTCCTCTTGACGCGAGGCATCTGCATTCAACTGAAAACGTATTTTACTTATGTCACTAAATAATTAGTATTGATGAGTACACAGACAGAGACAGGAGTTATAGTGCCTCATGCTATATTTCTACAAGCCATGAGAGATGCATCAGTTGGATGTCTTATTGATGTTAGAGGGCAATGAGATAAAGGAGTCGATACCTTAAGTATAAAGACCTCTATTGGAGAAATTCTAAAATTTTTTGACTGCCACCCTGCTATTTAGATTGTCATCCTAATGAGGGATTCAACATGTTATAGGCCCATCACTGGTGCTCCCGAACCAATGAATCCACTAAATACTAAATGCGACCAACAGAGTATGAGGAGCTGCAGAAACAAGTTGATGAACTAACCCGTGGACTAGTTCGTGAGACCACCAATCCATATGTCGTACCAGTTTTGATTGAGTCAAAAAAGAGTGGATCATGGAGATGGGCATTAATAATAGTCATAAAAAAGATCATTATCAAGTACCAATTTCTCATTTCAAAATTTGATGATTTACTTAACTAGACATGGAACCAGTGCCTTCTTTGAAATCGACTTGTGCACTGGTTGGCACTAAATCAAGATGAGACTATGAAAAGAGTGAAACAAAGCTTTTAAGACATTAGATGGACTGTATGAGTAGACAGTAATTAGTCCTTTGAGTTGTTCAAGGCACCAAGCACTTTCATGCGACTAATGAAAAATAGTATTAAGCTTACATTGGGCAGTTTGTGGTTGTGTACTTTGTCGGCATATTGGTATACAATCGTTCAAAAGAAGAACACTTGTAGCACTTGTAACATGCGTTGGGAGTTTTTCGAACATAGAAGTTATATGACCACCCGAAGAAGTGCCCTCTGCTAACACCCTACAGACATGCTTCCAAGGGTGCATTATTTCAGCAACCAACATTGAGATAGACCCAATAAAGGTCAAGGCTAGTGTCATAATGGAAACATGATAAGACACTTTAGCATGGACAAGGCATTTCTTAGTAAAAGAGTATTTATATTGGCTTAGGTTGGTACAAGATATGAAAAGACATGTCAGACAATGTAGGGTATTCGTTTGAATAAACCTCAAGGACAAAATACAGACTTATAGACTCCTCGTCCCACTTCAGAGGCACTTTGGTTAGATTGAGCATGGACTTTGCTGTGGGTTTGCCATGGACACAATAAAGATCCTGTTATGATAATGATAGACATCTTACTCCAAAATTGCACATTTTGTTCGTTGCCATAAGATAATGGACGCATCACACATTGCAGATTTATACTTCAAAAAAATAATTTGCCTACATCGTACACCAAAGAACATCAATTCGCACAGAAGTGTAAAATTTTTTAGCCACTTCTAAATAACTTTATGGGGTAAGTTAGGTACAAAGGTCCAATTTAGTACAGCAACACACCCAAAAATGAATTGTCAGACATAGGTTGTGAAATATAATTTGAAAAATCTACTCAAGTGTTTTGTGGGAAAGAACATTAAGCAGCAGAATATTCACAAGTTGAGTGCCTATAACCAATCCAGTAGCCAGTCCATAGGTCTCAACCCATTTGAGATTGTATATTGGCAAGGTCCTCTCACTCCATTGATGTTAATGTTGATACATCCAGCTATTGAACAAGCATAGAGAGTCAGGCATATTCAGACATTACATGAGTAGGTGAGAACATAACTTGCTAAGAAAAATGTTAAATATCAGAGGGAGACGAACAAATCTAAAAAATCTCAGGTCTTTAAGGAAAATGACTTAATATTGATCACAATAATAATGAGAGGTTTCATGCATGCTCTTTAGGAAACTCAAGCTTATAGCTAATGGTTCATTCAAAATCACAATGAAGATCAATGACAAATATGTACAAGGAGACTACAGTATTCCTGCTACATTTAATGTCACCGACTTGTCATCGTACTACGAGGAACTGGGAGCTTCCAATAAAGAAGGTGAATTCTCTCCTATCCGAGAAGAGTGACACATGAGTAGCTCTGTGATTCTGTGATCCCCATTTACACGAGATCGAGCTAGGGATGGAATCTCATCCCATGAGAATCAGAGCAGGAAACTTCACACCTTCAAATTGACGCCAAGCTTGTGGGCTATTGTTCATAATAGTTCAAATAGAATTATGTCAATTGTGAGGGAAAAGTATTTATATATAGTTATTTTTCTTACTCTAGAATTTTGGCTTTGATTTGATAATAGTAGAGATTTATTTCTCTGAAATTTTCCTATTCAAAGAGTTGTACCATCTTCTTCTTCTTCAAGTCGTGAGTTTGTACATTGAAGAGAACAGGTGTTAGAGCTTTTTCTTGTATGTGCTTCACTGCTCGAGGAGCCACCAGCTTCCTTGATGTTTTTAGCTCAGACATTTTCCAAACTTCTTGAATCCCACTCCAAACCGCACCAATGTCATGTATTCTCTTTCTCTAATTGTTCCACAATCCCTCCCTACTAAATATGATCCTTAAACACCATTTAGGATTCTTCGAACGGTGTCATAACCTTGAACTAATTTTAAATATTCATACTTTAAATCTTGATATTAAAATATTACAATGGCTAATATGAGTATTAAATATTCTAAATGAACAAGCTAATTTTTAATTCAATTTAACTTTAAATAGACCAATTTTATGTTAAACTTTACTTTTATTATCCTTCAAAATTAGATTATATAAAATATTAAACCAATTAATAGTTAAATTAATTTTACATAGCCTTTTAAAATAGTTGCATCATTATCGTTATTATTGCAGTTAGAAAGTAGCCTTAAGATGAGACTTTCTAAAATTTACGTGATGCTTTCAAAAATTGTACTATAAATTTTGTTTTATTACTGCGCACATGATTTATTTTCTTGCTTCAAAGAATGGTAAGTTGTATGCATTCAATATCAGAGTATTTTGTTGTAATGATAAGCAAAAATCTACTCCCACATGCATCGTGTGTTTTTTGGATGTGGATATCTTAAGAAAAATGGTAAATTCCAATAGAGCTCTAACAGAGATAATTATTTTCAAACTAAAAAGAACTAAAATTTGTCACGCATATACCACCTACATTGTAGAGATCAATCATCAATTCATCTGGATTTGGAGAAAATGCACTGTTGACGTACACGAACTGCCAAAAGATGGCGGAAGTTACCATAACAGTACTAATGCAAGTGCAACAATTAAACAGCTAGTATTTTCATAATAGTATTTTCATAAAGAACAGCCTTACCAGAGTATCTTTATGAAGTTGACGTCGTAGAAATTCAATCACGGTAGAGAATTTATTACTTCCAGCTGTCTGACAAAAGGTATTTGCAAATGAAGCATGAAGCAAAAAAAACCCATAGGTAACTCGCTTAAGTTTAAACTTATATAATGAAATTTTACTACAACAAATCATTAGAACAATGATAATCAGGATTTAAAGCATGATTCGACCAAAAAGTTTTAAAATTCTAAATAAAAGTAGATGAAGTTCTAACATGAATTACATTGCTACACTTTCGCATTGAGAATTAAATTGCGACATCCATTCTGTTACAACATTAAAAAAAGATTTTTGTAAGATATTAAAAAAGATTTTTGCAAGACAGGATGTGATCCCCCTAGCAACATTTAAAGACTGAAAGAAAAAAGGGAAAAAACCACTAGATTTCCATCATTAACATGAATAATTAAGAAATATTGACTAAATTTCATATACTAGCATGGAAAACAGTGTCATTCGAAATCAAAGGCAACTAATAAAGTTAGGTATGATGCAGGCAGAGAGGTCGCAGAAATTCAGTGATGAATATATATTTTGCATTTAAAAAGCATTAAATTATAGCATAGTGAAGCGTATAAAATGTAAAATTGAAACTTAAAAGAAGAAAATATAATTTAAAAGTGATTAGAACTCCTTATTACTTCAAAGCTAACATTTTGATCAAAGTCCAAAAGAAAATAGATGTTATTAATGTATCATAATTGTAGCGTGGGATGCTTACCACACCATAACCTCTCCCAACTAAAGCCTCTCTCGTCCCCTTCAAGAGTTCTGAGGAGGGATTTAAATAATGATCACCAATCAGCCCAGAACAGATAGTGATTAAATAAAACTTGAACACGAACCAAAAAGAGGACAAATATGGTCCGAGTAGAATGAATTAGATCCCATATATTTAGCTTTGTTGTCCGACCAAGTAACCGACTACTTATGAAAGCCCAGATGTGGAATAAAAGAAACAGAACGATAAAGTAGCAGGACTGTGGTGATATTTATAAGTGAGCATGACAAAACTTGCAGATGCCAGAGGAAGGGGGGAGCAAGAAACATTCTAGTTGGCAATGTTAATGGTTTGTAGCTATAGCAATAATGAAGTAGCAGAGAAAGAATGAGTCCAAAGGACAACTAACACCAGCAACTATAAATGAGCATGAAAAAGGAGAAAATCTGTAGAGTTACGGAAAGAGGTAGAAATATTTTAGATTGCAATGTTGACGATCTACAGCTACAAATATAATGTAGGATACAAGTGTGATGTGAGGGTGAAGCGAAAAACTATCATACATGTAAATTATGACCAAAGGTAAAGGAGTTGAAGGAAACAAATTCAAATAGAGCTAAATTTCGTATCCTTCTCTTTTATTCCTTTTTACTTGTTTGTTTATTGAAATATACAAGGAATAAAGCATTTTAAAATTTCATCGTATCATTCTAACTTAGTTATAGCATCTTATTCATTAAACTTGTACCACCTAATGCTATCAATAAGTTATTTTATTGTCATATTTTAAACAAAAATATGAATACTTGCAATATATTTACAATACTTGGTAAAATAATATTTTTGTAAGTTCCACTTTTTACATTAAAAGATTAATATTTAACAAAGCGATGGTATTTTGTACTAAATATATTGCAAATACTATTTTTTTTGGTTAAGTAAAAAGACATTATATTAGGACTACAATAATAACTTCACTCAAAAATTAGAACCTTGGACACTACATAAATAGAAAAGAACAAAATAATAATAATAATAATAAATGTGTTAACCACAAATAAACTGGATAAGGCAAATGATGATGAGTGTCTTATCTTTATAATGAAATACGACACCTCATGGCTGAAGTAATTTTATGTGTTAACACACTATAGGTGGATCATACGCTCTTCAGCCTTCAAAATGCTTTCTTTGAGTTCCACGTGTCTTACACTTGCATATGTACATATAACAAATTGTGAAATCCTATGATATGCTTCCCCTACACTTAGAATTAAAAATCATCACCTATCATTACATTTTTATTAAAAACATCTTTGCATCCTTAGTACAACAACAACAACAAGTGTTTATCCCACTAAGTGGGGTCGGCTACATGAATATTTTTCTCTATTGTATCCCATATATTCATTTAATTCTAATAATTTAAGATCATTTTTATATAATATACCCAAGCCTTTCTAGGTCTACCTCTGCCTTTTTTAACATAAGTCCAATCTAAAACATCTACTATCATAACCGGTTCATCGAATGGTCGGCGTTTAATGTGATCAAACCATCTAAAACGACTCTCTAATTTTGTCTGCCACTGGAACTACACAAACCCTATCAATTCATCTTTGCATCCTTAGTGAAAATCATTTTTTTTTTTTAACTTTTTGCTCACGCAATCATATTTGTTAACCCTTAAACTAGAGACCTTGTGGTTAAAGACAAAGCACCCAACCACTAGGTGTGTTAAGCCTTAAGTTAGAGACCTTATGCTTCGATACAGGGCACCCAACAATTAGACCAAGTGGGATGCACAGCAGAAATCACAACATTATCCATGGCATGGATATCAAACAACATAATACTTCTATGTTGGCATATATATCAAGATAAATAATATTTATGCTTTCAAAGATTAAATATTTTGTCTTCCTCTTTTGGTAAGTTTAAGTCCTTTATCCTTTGAGCTTGTGGTAACTAATGTGCATAAGAACTTTAGCCCGGGAACTAAGAATGATAGCCCCAATGGCATCAAGCATATCTGGAGTTCAGCTCATCCATGTATAATATACAATTATGTTTATATCTTAAGAATTATAAGTCGTTCATTGGACTGCATATTCTTTTAATGGAAATTAGAATTATTTTACTCAACATTATTGAATACGTTAGTTTGCTATTGAGGGTTCAACTCCATAAATAAAGGTCATCAAGATAAAAGTATTTAATGCAAGATTGATGAGGAGTGACACTCTCTTTGCCATAAATGTGAAATGCATCTTTTGTTTCAAATGAGGTGCTTAGAGAACAGACAATGGACTCACACCAGTCTAGCCAATTCAATTCTCAATGCCTCTTCATTTTGTTATTGTAATTTTTGGGAGGGAAAAAATAATTATTCCTCTTCAATTTTCTAAGATCTGGTTACAATATAAATAACATGGGAAGGCTACCACATAAGGAAAGCCATACGATCCTCATGCTGGAAAAAAATAATTAGACAGTACCAATAATAACTAATTCTAAAAATTTTAAATAATAAAGAATAAAAGATACTAAAAGGGAAAAAATTTAAAATTCCGACACCCCCTCAAGTTCTAGCATGATATCTATCAAGCCCAACTTGCTTACAAGGAACTTAAAAGTAGCCTAAAAATTATTTTGGTGAAGATATATGCTATTGTTTGCATTGTCGGAGTGAAAGGCGTGCAAATAGCTCCACAATCAAACTTCTCTTTTATGAAGTCTCTATCAATCTCCACATGTTTTGTGCAATCAAGTTATACTGGATTTTCTACAATGCTTATAGCCGCTTTATTGTAATAATATAACATCATTGGCATGACTATCGGAATCAGTAGCTCTTCAAGAATTCTCTTTAGTCATCATCTCACATACTCTATTAGTCATAGCTTGACATCCTGCCTCGATACTACTCATTGTCACCACATTATGTTCCTTACTTTGTCATGTAACCGGATTTCCCCATATATAAGTACAGTATACGAACGTCGATCTCCGGTCAACAATTGAGCCTATACAATCTGCATTGGTATATGCCTCAATATTTTGTTGTGTGGTCTTACAAAATGGTAAACCCTTACCTATTATACTCAGGTATCTAAGAACTTTGTTAACTGCTTTAAAGTGTTTCTTAGAGAGTATAAATTGACTTACCAAACTTAAAGCAAAGGCGATTTATGGCAGTATATGTGATAAGTATATCAACTTTCCCGCCAACTTTTGATATCGAGTTGCATTCACTGGGTCACCATTCTTCTTATCTTCTAGCTTCTGATTGTGATCAATTGAAGTGTTTGGAGGCCTACAACCACGCATATCAGATTTCTTCGGGAGATCAAAAACATAATTCCATTAGAAAACAACAATCCCTTAGATCTAGCAACCTACATGCCAAGGAAATACCTCAGAGATCCTAAGTCATTGGTCTCAAAAACTAATGAACGGAAGTCTTCAATTGGTTCATTCATCTACGTCATCTCTAGTGAATTATATCGTCCAAAAACACGATCAGTATGGCTATCTTCCCATCTTTTGAATGTCTGAAGGATATTATATGATCTCTTTGTCATTGAGTATACTCCTGACCTTTAACTAACAATGTAAACTTCTCAAACCTTGCTCTTTGATGACTAATTCAACCTGTACAAGAATATTTTTAGTTTGCACTTCTTTGTGTCGAACATCCTACTATAACCTCGAAGTGCATCCATGTACACTTTTTACTCTAAGTCCCCAGGGAGAAATGCATTTTTATATCCAACTATTGAAGAGGACATTCAAGATTAGCTGCAAGTAACATAAGAACTCTAATATAGTGTATTTTGCGACAAGGGCGAATGTCTCCAAGTAATCGATGTCATAGGTCTGAGTGCATCCCTTGGCAATCAGTCGAGTATTGTACTGTTCTAGAGATTCATCATAATTATACTTGACTGTAAACACTCATTTGTATTTGATAGTTTTCTTTCCTCTAGGTAGGTCAACAAATTTTTATGTGTTATTTTTTCCCTAAAGCTTTCATCTCCTCGAAGACAGACTCCTTCAACTTAAAAACTTTCAGAGAATCCTACACAATATTAGAATCTCTATGCAAGACAAATGTGTGGTAAAAGCCTGAAAATTAGATGAGAGATTTTCATATGACACATAATGAGATAACGGATGTTAGGGGTAAGACCTCACCCCCTTATAAGCAGCAATGACATGACTAGAATTATTAAGTTAAGAATTGGGGCTAAACTTAGATTCGGGATTAGAATTCTCAAAACTCGAAGATGAAGTGAACTGATCATGGGCAAAAGCTCATTGCCTAGAGGATTCATAGATCATGGGCAATCCAAAGAATATGTAAACTTTTTATTTTGAGTTGTCATTTGTCGTGAGCAGACAATGTCAAATGATACCAATTTCGTAGTTCTTTTTCTTGTTTCCTCTTTGTTAGTTGTTATGAAATTATTTTGAGAGCCTTTGATTTAAAGAAATTTCTAAAAAATAGCCGTCAAATTTTTGTTTTGTCCCATCCCCCTTTATTAGTTGTTATAGGTCTAAACTTAGGTTAAGGACAAGAAGATTTAAAACTCAAAGATGAAGTGAACTAACCATGGGGTAAAGGCTCAGTAAGGACATTACCTAGAGGATTCATGGAATATGGGCAATGCAAAGGATATGTAGAATTTTCTTTTGAGTTGTCCTTTGTTGTGAGTAAACAATGTTCAATGGTATCAATATCTTGGTTCTTCTTGTTTCATCTTTATTAGTTATTATAAGATTATGAGCATCACGACATGGCGCTATATAAAAGATTGAATCGTCTTCAATATCTAAAAAACTCGACCCACTTTTTCCAGATATTATATAGCTTTTATTTTTAGGCTGAACAATCAAGGTTAAGGAGATATTAATTTGTGAGCCCTCTACTTGAAGAAAGTTCCAAAAAATAGTAGTTAAATCTTTGTTTTGTCCATTCCCCCAATGGACATGAGGTCAAAAAAGGGGTATAATTAAAAAAAGGTGGCATTCATAGAAACAAATATTTTTTAAAAAAATAGGATTAAAACATTATACCCCTTTTCGGTGAGAGTATAAACAACAAATACACATGTTAAGGCTAAGGATTTAAGTTTAGCTTTCATTTTATTTGTTATCCATTCGGCATACCTTCTAAATTTCTTATAATCATTTATAAATCTTAGTATTATTAGATTTTCCACCATCTAACGCCATCTGTTTTCATGTGCTCTCACTATTGGCATGTTCAATAGCCCTACTTTCATCATTTAGTGGGATTAAGGCTTTGTTGTTGTTGTTGTTGTTGTGCCCTTTGTCATAGTGATTCTAAAGGGATGTTTGGTTTACAAACATCTCAAAAGATGCGAGTTGTTTGGTTTGTTGACATCTCTAAATAATAATGTATAAATAAATCCTATGTCCTAATTTAATAAGGAAAAAAGTTTCAACTAAAATTATTCAACATTTGGAGAAGTCCAAACATCTCACTATTTTGTCCATTACAACAACAACAACAAAGCCTTAATCCGACTACGTGGGGTCGGCTACATGAATCCTTTTTCTCCATTGCATCATGTTTAGTGTTATATTTTCCTTTAGTTCTAGTAAATTAAGATCATTTTTTTATACAATAAGCCCAAGTCTTCCTAGGTCTACCTCTGCCTTTCTTAACACAAGTCGAACCTAGAACATCTACTCTCCTAATTGAATCATCAGATGGTCGACGTTTAATGTGACCAAACCATCTAAGACGACTTTCTCTAATTTTGTCCGTCACAGGAGCTACACCAACCCCATCACGGCATTTTGTCTCAGTGTAAAGCCACTCATCCACCTAATCATTCTCATCTTGGCAACACTTAACTTTTTATTATGCTTCTTTTTTAAAGGCCAACATTCAGTGCCATAGAGCATTGCAGGTCTCACCACCATCTTATAAAATTTTCCTTTCAGTTCAAGCGGTACTTTTCTATCATACAAAAGGCCCGAAGCATTCCTCCACTTCAACCAACCAACTTGAATTCTACTATTAACATCCTCATCTATATCACCATCGCTTTGAGCAACGGACCCAAGGTATCTAAATCGATCACACATTCTAATAATTTGATCACCCAAAATCACACTTTTGTCACTAAAGCTACTACTACTAAAATAACATTCCATGTATTCAATTTTAGTTCTACTTAGATGAAGGCCTTTAGACTCCAACGTAGACCTTGATAATTCAAGTTTTTCCTGGGCTTTTTCTCTCGTTTTATCCACGAGAAGGATATCATCAGCAAAAAGCATACACCAAGGTAC
>NW_018164789.1:1236879-1238062 GCF_001263595.1 Phalaenopsis equestris | reverse complement strand
TATATTCAACACCTTTCTTCTCAAGAACTATCCAAAGGATCTCTCTTGGAACCTTATCGTAAGCTTTTTCTAAATCAATAAAAATCAAATGTAGATTCTCCTTATTATCTCTGAACTTCTCCATCAAACCTCTCAATAAATGTATAGCTTCCATAGTAGACCTGCCCGGCAGAAATCCAAATTGATTATGAGAAATTTTTATCATGCGTCTTAACCTATGTTCAATTACCCACTCCCATAACTTTAAAGTATGACACATCAACTTAATTCTTCTATAATTTGCACACTCCTGTGCATCTCCTTTATTCTTAAAAATGGGGACCAAAATACTCTTCATCCACTCCTCAAGACTTTTTAGTTTTTAAAATAATATTAAAAATTTTAGTAAGCCAAGAAACTCTCAAATCTCCTAAATATTTTCATACTTTAATTGGGATATCATCAGGTCCTACAGACTTTCCACCCTTGGTTTTTTTTAAAGCCTCATCAACTTCTTTTCTACTAATGCAACGATAAAAATGAAACGTTTTATTATTATTCATGATATTAAGATCACTAAGGTCGATTGTATTTTCAGTAACTTCATCAAAAAGTTTATCAAAATAACTCACCTACCTATGTTGAATATCTTTTTCTAAGAAAAGAACTTTTTGATTTTCATCTTTAATAAACTTTACTTAAGTTCAATCTTTACTTTTCTTTTCTTTTTGTTTGGCTAGACTATACATATATTTTTCACCCTCCTTGGTATCTAATTTATTCATGATATTAATATCACTATTTGTTCATTACTATACTAAAATCACCAGCATCCTTAAAGATAATAACACTAAACCAAACAACAAGTGCTTCATAAATGGCAGTCAGATCTAATAACACTAACAACAAAACTACATTATCAAGCAGCACATAAAAGTGGATTTTCAAATTTTCCAATAGTTATGTTGGTCCTTATGTTACTTCTTCCAAAGTCTTTGGGTGTTCCCTCTAGATAATCATCTTGCTCGTTGGAAAATGGAAGTACTACTCGTGATTTAATGACTCATAAATAATTTCATAGAATTGAAACTTCTAAATGTATCACTTCCAGTCTCCTTCATGATCTATAGCCCAAGAGAAATGATAGTCATCTAACTTTGAACTCATATATATATATATATATATATATATATATATATATATA
>NW_018164789.1:1229324-1236683 GCF_001263595.1 Phalaenopsis equestris | reverse complement strand
TATATATTTATTTATTTATTTATTTATTTATTTATTTATTTATTTATTTATGTCTATGAATTAGAGCATAGATGTCATTTCAGTGATATAGTTGAGTTTGTTTGTCTTGACCCATGGTCATTTTTATTTTGTTAGGATTAGTTGATACAGTGTTTTTAAGAGTGTTGGTATCTTGTTATTAGGGATGCTACTCTTAGTACTCTATAATAAGGATCCTTAGGCTAGAACTATGTAATGTAACATTTTTTATAAATAAAATTCTACTTATCCTATATGCGAGCTCTTTCCATTTTTCCCAGAGGGATCCTTGAAGAAGAACTAGCGTAAACATGTCTCCATCTCTAATCGATTCTTAACTTTTAAATTCATGAGTTGTCTTCCATCTCTCTATCTCTATCTACCATCTTTGTTATTTTGTTTGAATTTGACATCAATATTTTTCCGGCCTCAAATCCTATGCCATATAAATGTAAATATAAACACAAAAGCCAAAAAAATATGCATGTCCCGATAAAATAAAATTATCTTTACTTCCCCATTCATATTCCTATCCATAGAATTTCCAACAGCAACCATGAAGACATATAAAAACTATTCAGTCCCATCTCTGGCATAATACAAAATTAGTTAAATCTTATTTGATTGATTTTATTTCTTCCACAATTCAAAACAAATTCAATTTAAGGGTGCATTTGGTTGCTAGAAGTTACAAAAAAATGGATTGAAAAACATTGAATAATTTTGGATTTCATCATTTGGTTGAATGCAGTTGGAAATTAAAATGACAATTCACAGGCACCTTCAAAATCCCTCAAAAAGTGAAGATATCATTTTAAAACCAAAAATGAGTAAAAACAAATACACCCCTTTCTAAAACATGGTTTCCACCTACCATGAGCCCTAAAAATCATCAAGCTTAGTTTCTCATAATTATAATTTACTGAACAATGCCACTCTATGGATACATTTTTCCTTTTATTTTCAAGTTTATTTTATTTCATTGGACTATAATACAAGGACAGTGATAGCTATGTATTCATCTATAGAAGAACCGGAAAAAAATCCATGAACAAAACATGGCATTTCATCACCAATAATCAAAAAACTAACACACAAACTCTCTTAAGAGGTTAAATAACCTCACAAATCTAACATTATCAAACATTTCCCATTCAGCATCTCAGCGTACCATTTCTAGCAAAACAAAGGTTCTTCATGGTCCAAGTGGCGAAATCCTTTAGCAATGCCCAGCCTGAGAACACCATACTGTGCTAGTAGAAACACAATCTTATTCTTTGTTAATGGTGCATTTTACTATTTCTCATCTTATTGCTGGTCAATATTAAATTCATCAATATTTTGCGGCCACAGCTCCGCCGATGAACAACTAAAGTTATCAAAGCTCGAAAATTCAAATGAAAATTTCCGCTCATACCTTAAACTTCGCCTGCTTGAGGATGGGAGCATCGCCGGTCGCTCTCAGGTGAACAACCACTGCAAATAAACAAAGAGAATGGCATGAAACAGAGTAAAAAAATCAGATGGGGTGATAACCCAACCCTAGAACAGAAGCATAAAGCTCTCTGGACACTGTCGCTCATCCTCGCTACCTTTGCGGTCGGAGGTTGGCGACTCTGCCGCCATGATCGACAACGCGGAAGGATGTGCAACCCTTTTCTGCGATGAATCAACGGGAATTTGGAAGGACAGAGCCACCAAATCGGACGAGCGTCCGTATCGGTTTAAAGGCCGGTCGGGCTAGCCCTTCAACTTAGCAAAGCTAATAATCTACGGACATTCATACATATCATCACTCACAACATTTAATATTACATATCTCCCACTTAAATTCTCATATTTATATTTCAAGCACTCAAGTATTATAATAAACTTTAAAAAAAACACATTTTGTTAAAAGATATAACCCCCTTAAAATTCACCTTCCTATGGTACTCCTTGCCATCTCGAAGATCGAATGAGCTAGTCGCTTCATTTTGGAGAAATGGACGAACTTGGAGACGAATCGTGAGGGATGCTCGAGATCCATGAAGGTGAGATGGACGAATAAGTCATAGTGGGACCTAAGGGGAGGTAATGGGGAGCAACTCACTCTTCCTCATTCCTCAACTCAACTATATCATATCCAGCAATAAGGAATCAAGTCTAAAATTAACTTGTGATTTCTCCCCTGCAAATTTGAAGAGAAAGACTTCTCTTCAAAATAGGAGAGGAAACCTCTCCATAAAATTGCAGGGGAAGCTGAATAGGAAGAGGTTGTCGAGGGCTGTTAATTTGGCACACTGAATGACGGCGATGTAGAGGTAGATGATGCGGGAAGTTTTCACGGCAATGTGGAGTGGCGAGATCGGCAGTTGTCAGAGTTTTCTGATTCGTCTAACACAGTAACGAAGTATTTTAAATGTAAATATGAAAGTTTGGGTGTGAATATGTAATATTAAATGTTTTGTGTTATTTATGTAAATCCCCCAATAAACTAATTTTTAAATTTTAAACCACATTATGAGGTTAAGGCCTCTAGTAAAAAGAGGTTAGAAAGATTTTTCTTTGGTTTAATCCTACTTTCTTAAACTTGTCATATTTTAATGTTGTGTTAATTTAAATTATTTATTAAAAATATCATGTGTTAGTATATTTAATTTGTAACTAGATGATTTCGTCCGTTGATTTACTCAATTTACTCATTCATAACACAACTAGGTCGAGCGATTAACTATAAACCAATGATAACTAAGTGGCGATGATGTCAATGGTAAGATGAGTGATCATTGAAAATAATGCATCGTCCCAAAACTCTAGATAACACACGTGTATTATGGTTAATGGTTTGAAAAATCAATGTTTATATTCGTCATAATATGACGTGGCACATATGTTACATTTTATCATCTTCTAAAAATTTCAATGATTATCAATGATATTTTAATTAATTGTTAATCTTAATAAAATAAATAAATAAATAAATAGCGTTGACAATTCATATATTAGATGCAGTGCAAGTCGCAATAATTTTAAAGATGAAACTTAAAACTCATCGTTTTCGTAGATCAAATGTTTTGTTGGGATAAATTTAATATTGTGAATGGCTTGTGATTATGTGCCATATAGGGTTTTAATTAGCTTTGAGAAATCTTTTTCTTTAAATTTCTTTGAAGAACACTAAAAAAATTGAGCATCTCATTGCATAGGAAAGGTAAATTCATACTCCATATGATAAGAGGAGTCTGAGGAGACTGGATAGGCTTTTAAAAGTTATCATCAACCTTTTTGTGTGCACTTTCTATGGGCTTAAGTGCATGAGGTCAAATGGGGTTGCAAATATTTTAAGCTAGTTTAATTCTTCTTAGTGACTAAAGAACGCGTCGAATGAGCATTACATCAATCGATTTTTAAAGAAACTTGCATGTCATCAAATTTGTCCAATATATTTTTATCTCGATATCTTATAAAGCTAGGTGATTATGCATGACTTTGTTGTTTTTTTTTTCTTTTTTTTTTAATTTCAACCTTGTTATATATCAAAATACATCTATTCAAGACTCCAAATTCATTATAAATTTATAGTGCAATTTGTTTTCATTATGATAGTCAAGTGGAGTTTAGGGTTCATGTTTAGTTTTACCCGAAATTGTCTTATTCGTTATTGCTAGACTTGAATATGACCCGTATATTAAACAGGTCACAATGTTCAACTCAAACTCTACTTGATCGTCTTTAGCTTATTGAACAGAACTCAATCTGCAAAACACATTTAACATAGGACAACAATTATTTGGGACAAATTTAGGTTAAATTAAGGTCAATTTTGAAACCTTTTTTAATCAATTTTTTATAATTTCGGGTTAGTGAATCAGTTTCAGATTAGTTTTTGGTTGGCGGGTCAACCTAGACTTAACTTATAAAATTAAATGAGTTAGAATTTCTAATCCAAACCTGGCCTGAAAATTTTTTCGGGTAAACCCAAACACAGATTATTGGAGTCAAGTTTGAATCAAGTTGGCATATCTGTCCAATTATTGACACTCTTTGTTTTCATCCAACAAAATGCTAGAATTTTAAAGACTCCTTCATTGGATTTAAATTACACCACAAATGCAAATAACCAAACAACCCCCAAGGACATGTATGAATTTTAAAATAATATTTATTAATTCAAATTTTAGTTTGAAAACAATATATAGTAATGTAATTTTTAAATAAATTTTCAAAATATATAATAAAAAATCACTTATTTTCAAAGATAAGCATATTTAATGCCTCATCAACACCAAATGAATTGAAATCATATCTACTTAACTTATTTGGAGATTTGTAATAAGCTAGTTTTTGTGTTTTCTATCCTAAACATATGAGATGACCCTATCAAATTAGCAAATAAAATCAATATGGTAAATTTATGCATTTATTTGTGATTTTTTTTTTGTAGAATAATATGCGCTTATGTGTTTTGTGGAGCATGAATTTTATAATTTTATTGCATGGAACTCTTATAACTTGTCAATAATTATTTATTTTAAGTAAAATAAATAATGGGGGTAGAGAAGAGGTTTGACATATGTGATCATTCATACATAATTCGATTATTGACTATGAATCCAGTGAAATGTCATAATTTATCTCTTAGAATTTGTTTTGAATTATCCTTCAATTTCTCCTTCTCTCTAGGTCTTAAGATGTCAATGTGTCGTGATAACTCTAGGGAATTCACATATGATCTGACCAAATGAGCACATTTCACTGTAATTATGATAAAACCACATGAAACTTCGAGGAGAGATAGTTGTAATAGCTAGTCAGATGGGGTCTTGCCAATTGGTGAGTGCAACCCATGGGCTTGACATTTATTTGTGCATGCATGAAAGATAAAGGTTGCCAACCCAATGAACTATAGTCCATGTTGGCTTGATTTCTTGTTAATGCGCTTACATTTGCGCAATTACTTAATTTCTTATGGTTGTTTGTAATATAAATTTAAATAAGTTGGAGTAGTATATATGGAATATAAAATAAAATTTGAAATAGTAATTTATATTTAATTTAAATATTTGAAGTTAATTCATGTTAAATTTTAAGTCATCACCTTCTCCTACCCTTCTATCTTTAACTTTTTTTTTTCTTCCTTAATTTCCCTTCAATTATTGTTTTGTGATCTCGTAGTTTCATTTATCTACTTTATGCTGTGAAAATAGTCTTCATTATAAATTTAGAATAGCTTGATTATTGTGGAGTTATTTATCTTTAAGCATTTAATTATTTTAATCTTATAAGTAGGTTTTATTTCAATTTTTTTAGGTTAAATTATGTAGTAAAATTCTATATATATATAATATATATATAATGCTATAAAAGGCGTTTGAGTTAAAATCATCCATGTCATTGGTTGGATCTCAAATAAAATTAAAGTTTCATGCTATAGTTGAGATAAATAATCATTCTTTATTATGAAATTTTAGGCATTATTCTGATAAAAAAATATTTTTTCGTTGATGGATAAATTTACCTTTAATTGTTATGGCCATCACTTCTAATAGTGTTATGTGAAACAATGCGGAAACGTAGAAATTCACACAACAACAGATAAATAAATAAAATTTATGGTGTTCGGCGTTAAATTGATTCGCCTACGCCCACGAAGATGGAAATTTCACTAGCACATGATAGAAGAAAGAAAAAAGCTATGGGTTACAGTTCACTAGCGCATGATAGGTTAAGTAATCTTGGCATTCAGCTCGCGCTAAAGCCTCTCCCTCTACTGGCTTAGCCACCAACGCTTCACAAGGGTTGTAAACAAGCGGAGCTTGAGCAAGCTCATGCTCGGCTCATTTGAAATTGCTCGAGTTTGAAATCGTCTTGTGTTCGAAATTGGCTGTGAACGGTGTGTTCATGTTCGTCTTGATTTAACTATTATTGTTCATGTTTGTCTCGTGTTTCGCTCGAAATTGATTCGTTAAAATTAATTGAAAAAAATAGATATAGAGTGTTATATTCGAATCTGGACCAAATCTATGTAAAAGAAGACACATAACCACATTATCACATGAGTTGTTATGATTTAAACTTAGATATAAATATATATAATATATCATGATGTAAATAATATATTTAATATATTGTTATATAAATAGTTATATGATTTTTTTTTAATTTTTGAACTAAAATGAATCAAGCATGCGCGAACAAAGAGTTGTTCGTGTTCGGTTCGTTTTATAATTCAAATTTAAAACATTTTTCGTGTTCGGGTCGTTTACTTAACGAACATTCCGAACACGAGATACTCAACGAGGCTAGCACAAGTTATTTAAGAACAACAATATTTTTTTACAGCCCTAAGCTTCACCGTAAAGTAAAAACGCTGCAAGGGGCAACTTACGATTTTATGGCCGTTGCATGCTATATAAGGATTTCTCTAGTTCTAGTAGTCAATACTTAGCTACTTGAGGCTCCACTGTTCTCTTGAAACGAGGCGGCTTCAATCACAAGAATAACTGTAAAATGTCTATCTTCCCCCTCTTTTCTTGAAGTTGACATTCTGTTTTGAGTATCGCTCATCGATTGAGCCACCAAACTAGCAAATTGAGTAATGAAATCGGACATAACAACTACTTTCATCTGTCATATCCTGACCTTGGGGATCCATAATTACCCAATACTTACAACGGTCAAGGACACGCAATAACTTAATATAATATACATAAAAGAAAGGTTAAAAAGAAGATTAATCTTAAACTACCCAAAAATCTCACTCGTTTACTAATCAATCCTATGGCTCTATTTATAAATTCATTCCCCCAAATTCATTGCTCATATACCAAAAATTCTGTCATAACCTAACTCGATGTAACTCGTCATATCGAGACAACAGTAGTGCAATAAATTGTAACTATAGTAGGCATATACTAAATAACATTATAAGAAACATGATATCATAAGAGTAGAAAAATAAATGAAAATCAAATTAAATTCTTTATGTGAATTATTTTAGAATTTTTTCTTCGCCTCCTTATACCTCCACTTGTTCATATTTTTCTTATACCCTTAATAACTTTACTTCCATTTATACCTCCACTTGTTCACATTTGTTCAGGCATACCAAACACACAGATGAATAATTATACATGTACAAAACCTCTTATAACTCAACTTGATTACATATAACATACATCCGCCAAATCAGAAACACATAACTCTCCCTATTTTTATTATTTTTGGCACATATTTTGATGTTAAAACATATAAATGCTAATAATTTTGACATATCAATATCACAATATATTGTTGAAAGCCGCACATATCAATATACACAAGAAATATGAAATATGTGGAGGGAGGGGGGGGGGGGAA
>NW_018164789.1:1194933-1229228 GCF_001263595.1 Phalaenopsis equestris | reverse complement strand
GGGGTGGGGGGGGGTGATAAATATACACATATCGCCAAGTAAAATTTGCAAAACCATTTTTATGAATGTCCAAAATAATATTTAAAGTATTTCTATAATATTTAACGCACGTGCTAAAACTTACAAAATAATGTACAATACTAAATACCTGTCGAAAAATAAATATTTTTATGTTGATATATTCAACATAATATAAACTATAACAAATAAAAAGGCGTGCGGTGAAAATTTTGTAAATCTCTATAAATCTAAATTTGTATGAATTTTCAACAAATAAAATATCAAAATTTTACTAACAAAATGAAATTAAAATATAAAGTTAGTTAATAGTAGAAAAATGCATGAAATGACATCCTAAAGTTATTTAAGTGCTTTGAGATTTTTATCTTAAAATATTAATATTTTTTTATATTTGATAAAATAATATAAATATAATTAATTGAATTATAGAGCTTCTTATATCTTGAAATGCATAACACTAAAGCTTATATAAAAATAGTCAATAAATAGAAAAATATGTCTACAATATATTGGCAAACAATTTGCAAAATGAACATCAGATGGTTCTTAATAACTCACCTATATAAGAATGTATTAAATCCTTAAGAAAGACAAATCTAATGAGAACATTTTATTTTCTTACTTATGATGTCAATAAAAATATATTAAAATACGCTTAAAATAAAATTAACCGTGCTCTACATTCTAGTGAAGATATTCTACAAATCATTCATGCATAAAACAAATCTGAAAAAAATCGACAACTAAATAAATCATGAAAAACTTCAATAACATAGAATGAACATAGAAGACTTATTATTTAACAAAATTAAATCTTAATAGGTGCACTGATATACTATATTAGTAGTCGTCATGTGGTTTTTTGAATTATCGAATTGACGCATTTAAGCATGTCTCATTCAAAAGATTGAAATGTGATAGAAATGATAAGCACGAGCTGAGGTTTATCATTAATTTTGATATTTGACCAAAAATTTTAAAATTGGATAGAATACTTGATTCATAAAAAAGCAATGTTTTGAATGCCCCTACATGTAATTGAACCTTACATTTATCTATTATAATTATTTATTATGTATTTAAGATGTTGATGGTATATTATATATATATAAGTAAATTAAATTTGTATTTCTATTGGATTCTGAAAAAAACAAGATCGTCGGGACTGCCATCCTCCCCGAAACAAGTTCCGCCTGTTTCGTGGTGTTGATCTGCTCGGAAAGCGTACGGAATCCCAAACCCTTTTCTATCAAGCGAAGATCCTTGGCTAGGGTTTCCCCGTCGGCAACTTGGCGATGACGGTAAAATGGTGAAGTAAAGAATCTTTGCCTCTCCTTCCAGCTCTACGCTAAAATACTCTCCAAAGATTCTTAAGTCAAGTTTTTCGATTGCGGACTTGCAGGCTGATGCACTGGCAGCCGAAGCCAGGAACGACACTGAGCACGCAGATTCTGACGGAAGCGTGCCTGAGCGTGGAGAGCATTGGGGGTCAGAAGGACGGGCGATGGCGTTCGGTGCTTACATTCTACAGGCCGATGCAGCGGGACGCCTCAGTGCCGGTCGAACACCCACGGGACTTCCTTGGACTTGCTCTCCAGGAGCAACCTTCCAAGTACTATTTCATACTTCGTCCTAACCGCATTGTTCTTGAGGCGGACGCCTCCATCCAGGTTGTCATGGAGAAGCTGCAATCCTACAAGGCTAGGGTTACCCTCAACTTTGAGGTCAATCTTTGACCCTCTTATTTTATTCGTGAATGTTCTTGAGACATATATGAGTTCATGCTAGATTTTTCTGCAGCTTTTACCTTTTGTGCGATGGCGAATTGTTTGTTGCTTGGTTTCTCTGTGAATAGACTACAATTAATCAATGTTTTATATCTCCCTCAGAAAATGTCAACTTTAAATTCTGTTGTTTGAGAACTTATATTTTCTTCTTTTGGATTTATGTATTTGAAAAATTATTCTTTTAGAGACTTTACACAAACCAGGATGCACCCAATATACCTTTTTTGGTGTCTTATTCATTTCTGCACGATTATAATGGATTTATACAGAACCAAAGATTTTGCTGCACACTTATCTATTGGGGAGATTAGTTGTGAAATCAATTCATTCAAGAACTCGAGTCTTTCCCATAAAAGTGATGCTTGTGTTTTTTGTTCTCTATGTTGTTGATTCATTACCTGTTTTATGGGAATTCAGGAGTTCTCATATGATGTTTTTGTGGTAGTGCATTCCATGATCTAGAATATTTATTGTTCTTGTTACTTATAAACATTTTTTATCTGGATTCGTTATACCTCTGCTACTTGATGGTCATGACTGCACAGGGTTGGAAAGATGACATTGTTGTTGATGTTGTTAAAAATGTTTTATTATAAAGTTTTCTTACTCTATTCTGGTTACATAAATATATTGAGTATGTTGCATCATATACACATGTTTTTATCAGTGATATCCTGACAGATTTTTCTGCAAAATATCAAGTAAAAAGTATCAGTTGATTTGCTTGTGCCTGTAAATTAGTGGCGATGAAGAAACCAGTTTTTGCCCTGCTTTACTAAACACTTTTATGATGCAAATGTTCAGCGTGCTGGGAATATCGATGTCTATCATAATTTGGTGCTGCACCTTGTGATTTGATTTGCTAATAGTAGAATTGTGGCATCAAGGTAAGATGGATGGCTGAATGGTCTCTTATAAGTCTACCTTTGGTAGTGGGCAGGTATAAATGATTTTTGTCAACTTTCTTTCTATATTGATATAATGATCATTAATGACAATATACATTTTTTGTGCGCTTTAAAATGTACCATGAACCCACTTCTTTAGCAAGAGATTTTGAGCATGCACTGCAAAGAGTAATGATAGTGCCAACTATGACTATGGCTCCATACCGAGAGTTGTCTTCGTCCTTCATATTTATACATATCATCATCTAAACAAGGAGTTCACCCCACTTATGTGCAGGGCACTCTACCTCTAGACATGAGGAGGCTTTGATGGTTTTTGAAACTTGGTGTCACATAAGAGTATTTAAGGGGTGGTATAGTAAGTGGAAGCTTTCCAATTTCACAAGAAAACCCTATATGTCAAAACATAAAGTTTCAATTGTAAGTTTTTTGAGATTGAAGTACATATCTAATATAAGCGGTGTTGAGATTCTCCTTACTAGAAATGAGTTTTTGAGGATTTTCACTATGCTCTTATCATAAGGTATGCGGTAAGACGACAAACACCACATGTGATTCGGAGAGGGCATGGTTCTTAGTTGTTTGTGAAGAAGACTTTCACTCAGCTAGCAGTGATTTACCTTGGGACTTTAAACCACAATGTTTTCATATTCCAACTTCAAAACACTTTAGGTGTTGGACGTATGGCACATGCAAACATGTGCGCGAGTGCCCACACTTTCATCTGCATATACACATGCACATGGCTGTAATCAAACTAATGCTCTCAACTCGCTTGATTAACAAAGTCTAATTTTTCTAAGTATGAATCAAAAAAGTCTGAGCGCTTTTTATAACTTCGAAGTCTAGATGTGCTAAGCATGAACATAGTGCAACTCATTTATTTATGCTCGTGAAGGCTTATTTATTTTCTAATAGGTAACTTATTAAAGGCATGATATTATGCTCGAGGATGGTTTGTATATTATTTAATTGAAAATTGGTTATTATAAATTGTTTAATTACTTATTTAATGACAATATAATATAATATAATATTTATTTATTAGTCTAGATTATTTTCCCAATTCTAGTTTCTTATTTTGTAATTTCATTTTCCATTATGTTTGCTTCTTGTTCTATGCTTACAAGTTCTTTAATTTTCAATCTCAGTAGTCTCTCGATGTCTTTTACTTAAATAATGAGAGTACATCTTCTATTTTTATCCTTCTTAGCTTGCTCTTGATTGACGGATTGGTGAGTAATTTATTTGCACATTTTTTTATTCATAAACACATCTTCAACATGCTAGTGTGAGAATTGGAGCTTTTCAGGCTGTATGTGAATTAAATGTTAGAGGGCCTTGAAGGATTTTGAGATTGGTAAGAGCTTTGAATACAATTTGTTACTCTCATTTGAATTTCGTGACAATACATATTAAGCTTTATGCTTTTCTTATTTCAAAACTAACACCATTGTTATCTTAATATATTGGCCCTTGTTCATAATAGTTCGTTAATGCACTTTATGTTATTTATAGAGCACAATAACAGTTCTTTTATCTGCTTTGCAAGATAAAATTCCTTAACTTTTAGGCAGGGATATAGTATTATGAATAAAATTCTAACATGAATTACACAAAGTATTACTAATAACATATTTTATGAGATTAAGAAATCAATCCTCCTACATCCACATGACAAAAATATTACTAGTTCATTATATGTAGTATGAGAGTAGATAATATCATAACAAAAATCTAGCAATTGAAGGGTGTTAAATTTTAGGTAAGTATTTCTTATTTCTAAGATTTGAATAGTTTTCAACTTCTAACTCTTGATTTGCAACCAATAAATTTAGATTCTATCGTGGAGTCTATATAGTGTTCAATCGTGAATGACACTTAAGAAAATTTTGTAATTGATGTGATTGCAAATGTCGTTGAAGGAGTTGTGAAAGTTTGTAATGATGACAATAAAGAGAACCCTTTGGAAAGGAAGAAAAAAGAGAAAACTTTGGAAGTTTGAAAAAACCTCAATACTTAATTTTAGTAAAATTGGAAAATTGATATTTAGAAGTTACAGTGCAATCATTAGAGCTGTTACTTCTGTTTGAATTGAAGGAGGATTGACCAAATAGTTTCCTATTTCTGTTGGATTACATCTGGGATCGACTTTAAGCCCATATCTTTTTGCTTTAGTTATGAATGGTCTTACTAGAAATTTACAGGAGGATGTACCTTGGTGTATGCTTTTTGCTGATGATATCCTTCTTGTGGATAAGACGAGAGAAAAAGCTCAGGAAAAACTTGAATTATGAAGGTCTACATTGGAGTCTAAAGGCCTTCATTTGAGTAGAACAAAAACTGAATACATGGAATGTAATTTTAGTAGTAGTAGCTCTAGTGACAGAAGTGTGACTTTGGGTGATCAATTTATTAAAAGTGTGAACGATTTAGATACATAGGGTCCGTTGTTCAAAGCGATGGTGATATAGATGGGGATGTGATATATGATATAGATGGGGATGTTAATAGTAGAATTCCAGTTGGTTGGTTGAAGTGGAGGAATGCTTCGGGCCTTTTTTGCGATAGGAAAGTACTGCTTAGGCTGAAAGGAAAATTTTATAAGACGGTGGAAAGAACTGCAATGTTCTATGGCGTTGAATGTTGGCCTTTAGAAGAGAAGCATAATTCTAAGTTAAGTGTTGTCGAGATGAGAATGATTAGGTGGATGAGTAGCTTTACACTCAGAGACAAAATGCGAAATGAATATATCCGTGATAAGGTTGGTGTAGCTTATGTGACAGACAAAATTAGAGAAAGCCGTCTTAGTGGTTTGGTCACATTAAGCGTCGACCATCTAATGATTAGATTAGGAGAGTAGATGTTTTATATTCAATTTATGTTAAGAAAGGCAGAGGTAGACCTAGGAAGACTTGGGCTTATTGTATAAATTAAAAATGATCTTAATTTACTAGAACTTAATGAAAATATGACACTAAATAGGATGCAATGGAGAAAAAGGATTCATGTAGCCGACCCCACGTAGTGGGATTAAGGCTTTGTTGTTGTTGTTGTTGTTGTATTATAGTGCAATCATTGCAGTTTACATATGAGTAAAAAAGACAGTTGCCAAGTGAGTCATTTTTCATTTCTTGGTGAATTTGAAGCGTCTAATTATTTGTTAACTTTCTTAGTTGTAGTGAAACATATTGATTTCAATGAGATCAAATGTTCCAACCGTTTTGTGGAGTTGGTGTAAGCTGGTTTTCCAAAGACTTCTTCTTACTCTTATAAATATTGATGTTTATTTCAAAGCTTTTAAAAATTTTTCAAATTAATTTAATTTATTATTAGTAAATCAACATATTGATTTGATGCAGTCCCTTTTTGTTTCTCTATCTCAAAGAATTTACTTGTTGACGGTTCTTTATGCTGAATTATTGCAAAAAGGTATGTAAGCGACTTATTGTATATCTTATTTGACTGGTGTTAAGTAGCTAGATACTAATTCCATATTTATTGATTTGCTTGATCATTAATATGAGATGGCAAATACTCGTTCTATTTTTGAGCTTGTTTATCACCTTGTTTAAGTATTTGTTTGATTAATGCCAACTACAAGTCATGCTAGATTATATATATATATAAATTCTAAGCAAGCCAGGCACCATGTGAAAGCTTGGCTTGAGCTCGAACCAAATACGAACAACTAATAATATTGCCAAGCTAAGCCCAATCCATGTTGTGCTCACATCCATCATCTTATATAGAAATTAAGGGCAATTAAATAAATTAATTGAACGAAAAGTAAAGGGAGGAGGGATGTTTCAACTGGAGTTCTATATGCTTGATTAGCCCTCAAATTAGCATTTTTTGAATCTCATCCTCCCTACCCATTCCTCCAACAACAGTCATCTATGCTCGTTGAAGTCCATACACAGAAACATTCCTTGCCCCCTCATTCAACTTCACTTCATTCTATACACACACCCCCACCTCTCCTCTCTCTTTGTCTACATTGATGAAAGGCCAGATGCACGCATTTAACTTTCAAGGTAACTGGGTGATACTGGAAGATAGTCACCATTGATATTCTGCAAACAATAGAGGACGCAGGTACACATCTTTCTTTTGCGTTTTCTTTTAATAAGGGATTGCACTTTCTTATACCTATGATCAATGGAGGACATACCATGTTTGATTTTTTTAATTAGAATATTCACATTGGATTTTGCATTTATTGCATATAAACTTCTGTATTATACCTGCATATTTATTTGCATGTTCAAATAACCAAGAACTTTTTACCTACCAATTTATCTATCTGCAAGGAAAATCTGGGCAGCGATAAACAATTCTTTTATTGATATCACACAAATTAACTAAATGCTAGAGTAGAAGACTTATTGTGAATTTTGTGTATTAATTTCTTCCCAACATATCCTTACCAGTTATCAATGAGGAGCTTTTGTTTCATTGATTTTTTCTTAAATAGGATCAACTGTTGCATAAGCCAATATTATTCTCTTTCTAGTGATGTTTTTTTAACATCCTACAATTTTCACCTGCATTTGTTTTGTGATTGAGGGGCGTTTTAGAGCACTACAAATTTTTATTTTATTTATTTATTTATTTATTTTTTATTGTATGTAGGGTTTTCAATATAAACTAGGTGACTTCCAAGTAAGAGTAGGAAAATGCATTCCTTCGACATCAGAGGCTTTAAGAGGAATCATGATGGAGGTATGTTGTTCAAAACTTCTATGGTGAATTTGAATTTTTTAATTTTTTTTTTGTTTATGTTCTCAACTTATGTCTAGATTAGATTTTTTTTCAATTATTAGTAATAAGGATTTTTGGGAAGATTGCCATTGTTGTTTCTAAGACTGAACAAAAAAGATTGAGTGTTGATGTTTCTGTTATGACCAATTATAAAGTTTTTGATGATATGAACCGTATTTTGAGTTTTTGTTAATCTTCCAATAAGAAATGCATATTTTAAGAAATATGACCATCATTTAATTACTTTCAAAAGATGAGATACTGAAGCACAAATGTTCCGTTTTTACTTTGAAGGAAAGAAAAACCATTTTGTAAAGATTGTAAGGTTTTTCTCAAATAGAGTTTGATTGCATAACATATAGTAGCTGTTTGGATGTATTTTTAACCATATAAAGAAATCAATATAAAGAAATAATCGTTCTAGGATAAGATGGTGAAATTTTAAATGCAAGAAATCGTGAGGTTGCTAAAAAAATGCAATTTGAGTTGAGTAAATTTTGATATGAATAGGATAGATTTTCCCATTTAAATGATTACTATAGAAGCTTTAGGAGCATCTGGAAAGGAAACTTTGTGAGTAAGTGAGAAGTTTATCAAGTTAAATGAATTACTTTTAAGCAGTAATATAAGTTAAACATTAAGGAAACTTATATTGATTGTAAGAAAGAGCAAATCTTGCAAACGAGGTAATGAACTAAGAAAAAGCTACTAAATTTTGATGTCTTATATAATAGGCTGAGAAAAGGAGCATTTAAAATAGCCAGTGCAAGAGATAAGTGTTTCTGGGAATAGAGATGACTGTAATAAGAACTTAGTTATCAATAATTCATGAAGGAAAGATGGAAATGCTGTATAGGAAATTACTAAATGAGAGTTATTAATAATTGAATATTTTGGAACCCAATGAATAAAATAATGAGGTATATTATAGCTTGATCCAAAAAAATGAGGCCAAGTTAGCTTTATTGAAAGTTTATGAATATAAAAATTTAGGATCAAAGGAGATACTTATCCTGATTTTCTGAGTTAGAAGGGCTTTTATAATGGTTTAATCAACAAAACTTAACTTTTTAATAGAATTTTAAAATACTAAGGCAATACTAAATAATTTGAAAGGAAGATTTTGGATTACTTATAAAACTAAGGTGATAAATGAATTTTATTACAAGTCATACAATGAAGCTGTATAGGAAAGTAATAAATGAGATGTTTAGAGAGTGGAATGTCATTTCTTAAAGATAAGATATTTTGATAATTGACTTTGGTGGTGTGTAATAAAGGATATAAAATGCTCTTATTAGACAAGTAGATAGATTTAATGTTGGAGGATTGGGAAGAAAATTAGTAGATTGAAGGTAACATGGATAAAAATAATAAAAAAAATAGCTAACATCTTAGGTAGCACTCAACATGATTTGAGGGAAACAAGGATTAATAAATTTGAAACCCAAACAATTAAGATTAGGATAATTATGATGACCATGATGAATTAAAAAAATTCTTAGGATCTTATTCTTTTTTTATGAGTATTAACTTGCATGTAGAAGTCATACATTATGGATGAATACAGGCAAAGAAGACAATTTTGAAATTTAGGCACTCACAGGTAAATTAATGAAATTAATAAATATTATGATTCATAGAGAAATAAATGTCTTATGTACTCAATAAACTAAATGGGTTGGAGAAAAACTAAAAAGATTAATATCTTATGTTATAAAGTTTGATTTTCAGGCATGAGTTGCACTAGAAATGATGTAGGTGTAATTATATGGCTCTAAAAGATGATGTTAAAAATTAATTGAATTAGATATAGAATTATAACCCTAAAAATTGTTGTTATTAAGATTTTTAATATTACAAGTACTTATGTTCTTAAAGTAAGTTTAGATATATGTTAAAAAGAAAAGTTCTGGATTGACTTGGAACAATTAATACCTCTTAAAAAAAATTGTTGGAGGAGATTTAAATCGATATGCTAGTATAGTGATAGAAGATTTTTAAAAAATACATGGTGACTATGTTTTTTGAGATTGTAATGAAGAAAGTAAAACTATATTAGATTTTGCTTTAACTTACGATTTCATTGTCACTAATACTTTATTTAAAAAAAAAGAGATGAACATATTCTAATAAAACACAAATTGATTATTTTATTATGAGGAAAAAAATCATCGAGAATGTAAAGATTGTAAGTTCATTATAAGTGAAAATTTGAGTACTCAACATATTAGTTCTGAATTTTAAGATGCAGAGTCGGAAGATAAAAAATATAATGAAACATTGTCATAAATTAGATGGGTGCAACTAAAACGACACAAAAAGAAAATTATTTTTACGAGCAAACTTCAGGATTTTAAGATTTGGGATGTTCAAGAAGAAGTTAGTTCTATGCATAATAACACTATTAAACATGTGACAAAAGACGTACTTGGAAAATGAAATGAAAAAGTTTTTATAAATAAAAATAACTGGTGGTGGAATAATAATGTGCAAGAAAATATAAAATATGATAAATTTTGTTGTAAAAATTAGTTTAAATGTAAAAACTTAGAAAACTGGGAAAAATATAAGGTGACGCCTTGAGAGACCAAGAGAATAATTTATGATGCTAAGAATTCTGTTTTTAGTCTTTTCATAATAGATTAGATATTAAATGGAGTAAAATATATATATGTATAAATTAGCCAAATAAAGAGAAAAAATAAAGATTTAATTCAAGTAAATTGTATTAAAGAAGAAAAATCAAAAGGTTCTCTTAGAATAAGATATTCAACATAGGTGGGTGAGATATTTTTATAAACTTTTCAATGAAATTTTTGAAAATACGATCGACTTATCTAATATCGTTAATAATAATAAATTTTTTTATTATTACCGTCACATTAATAAAAAAAAAGTTGATGAATCTTTAAAGAAAATTAACGGTGGAAAATCAGTTGGACCTAATGACATCCCAATAGAAGTTTGGAAATATTTTAAAGAATTGAGAATTTCTTGGCTTACTAAACTTTTAATACTATTTTAATAACTAAAAATATGACTGCAGAATGGAGGAAGAGTATTTTGACCTCCATCTTTAAGAATAAAGAAGATGTAGAAGAGTGTGCAAATTATAGAAGAATTAAGTTAATATATCATACATTAAAATTATGGGAGAGAGCAAAAAAGATATTCAACATAGGTGGGTGAGATATTTTTATAAACTTTTCAATAAAGTTTTTGAAAATACGATCGACTTATCTAATATCGTTAATAATAATAAAACTTTTTATTATTACCGTCACATTAATAAAAAAGAAGTTGAGGAATCTTTAAAGAAAATTAATGGTGGAAAATCAGTTGGACCTAATGACATCCCAATAGAAGTTTGGAAATATTTTGGAGAATTGAGAATTTCTTGGCTTACTAAACTTTTAATATTATTTTAATAACTAAAAATATGACCGCGGAATGGAGGAAGAGCATTTTGACCTCCATCTTTAAGAATAAAGAAGATGTAGAAGAGTGTGTAAATTATAGAGAAATTAAGTTAATATATCATATATTAAAATTATGGGAGGGAGAAAAAAAGATATTCAACATAGGTGGGTGAGATATTTTTATAAACTTTTCAATGAAGTTTTTGAAAATACGATCGACTTATCTAATCTTGTTAATAATAATAAAACTTTTTATTATTACCGTCACATTAATAAAAAAGAAGTTGAGGAATCTTTAAAGAAAATTAATGGTGGAAAATCAATTGGATCTATCGACATCCCAGTAGAAGTTTGGAAATATTTTGGAGAATTGAGAATTTCTTGGCTTACTAAACTTTTAATATTATTTTAATAACTAAAAATATGACTGCGGAATGGAGGAAGAGTATTTTGACCTCCATCTTTAAGAATAAAGAAGATGTAGAAGAGTGTGCAAATTATAGAGGAATTAAGTTAATATATCATACATTAAAATTATGGGAGAGAGCAACAAAGATATTCAACATAGGTGGGTGAGATATTTTTATAAACTTTTCAATGAAATTTTTGAAAATACGATCGACTTATCTAATATCGTTAATAATAATAAATTTTTTTATTATTACCGTCACATTAATAAAAAAAAAGTTGATGAATCTTTAAAGAAAATTAACGGTGGAAAATCAGTTGGACCTAATGACATCCCAATAGAAGTTTGGAAATATTTTAAAGAATTGAGAATTTCTTGGCTTACTAAACTTTTAATACTATTTTAATAACTAAAAATATGACTGCAGAATGGAGGAAGAGTATTTTGACCTCCATCTTTAAGAATAAAGAAAATGTAGAAGAGTGTGCAAATTATAGAAGAATTAAGTTAATATATCATACATTAAAATTATGGGAGAGAGCAATTGAATATAGTTTGGATTTATGTCGAGCAAGTCTACTATGGAAGTTAAATATTTATTGAGAGATTTAGTGGAGAAGTACAAAGAGAGTAAGGAGGATATACACACAATTTTTATTTATTTAGAAAAAGCTTACGATAAGGTTTGAAGAGAAGCTCTTTGGAGAGTTCTAGAAATGAAATGTGTTGATATGACTTATATTGAAGTCATTAAAGATATGTATAGTATAGCTGTTGTGTTCAAACAGTAGGAGAATTAACCAAGTATTTTCCTATTTCAGTTTGATTACATCAGGGATTGACTTTAAATACATATTTTTTTTACTTTAGTTATGGGTGCACTTACTGAATAGCTAGGAGGATATACTTTGGTGCATGTTTTCACTAATGATGTCCTTGTGGATACGATTAGAGAGTAAGTATTTTGGAGCTCTATGTTAGAGTCTAAAGACCTTTGTTTGAGTCGATCTTAAATTGAATACATGGAATGTAATTTTAGCAGTAGCTCTTGTGATAAAGTTGTAATAATGAGTGATTAAATCATTAAAATGGTGAACATTCTAGATATCTTAGGTCTATTGTTTAAAGTGATGATGATATAGAGGGGGATGTTATTAATAGAATTCAAGTTGGATGGTTAAAGTGGAGAAATGCATCAGACCTATTGTGTGATAGAAAAGTATCACTTAAAGGAAAATTTTATTTGATGGTGGTAAGACCTGCAATTCTTTATGATGCAAAATGTTGGCCTATAAAATTGAAGCAAAAAATTAAATTAAATTTTGCTGGGATGAGTATGTTTAGGTGGATGAGTGGCTTGACTCTTAGAGACAAAACGTGGAAAGAAGGTATCCATCAAAGGGTTAGTGTAGCTCCGGAAGCAAAGAAGATTAGAGAGAGCCGTCTTAGATTGTTTGGTCACATTAAAATGTTGACCATCTGATGATTCGTTTGAGAGAGTAGATGTTTTAGATTTGATTTATATTAAGAAAGGTAGTGGTAGTCCTAAAAAGGTAGAGGCATGTTGTATAAAAAATGATCTTAATTTATTAGAATTAAGTGAAAATATGCACTAAATAGGATATAATAGAGAAAAAGGGTTCATGTAGCTGATCCCACCTAGCGGGATAAGGGCCTGTTGTTTTTATTGCTGCTGCTGTACTTTGCGTTTTATTTTGTTTTGGATGACCACTTCATACCCAAAAGTTACAATGATGCTTACAAACTTTTATGTTTGATGTTTCTATTCATTATAAAAGACTATTTCTAACCATATGTTCATATATATCATGCCCCTTTTTTCATCTAAGCATATCTCAAGCCAAGTTATCACAAAAGACAAATAACGTTTGCCAATAGCCACTATAGAGAACACAACTCACACGATTAATCACCAATAGAGACAATGCAACCACTTGCTGCTAATTTTTCAATCACACATAGTCAAAAGTACTTGAATTATTAGTGAACTAATGATACGTGAACCAACTAGTCCATCCCTTCACCAAACCTTAAAGGCAAACTTAATATTAAGAAACATAAAAAATATCTCTTTCTCAGGTCATCGTCATAGGCATGTCCAAAATAACTGAATTACAATATATAACAAACCAAATAAGTAAATAAAAAAAAAGTTTTGCTGAGATTATTGTTTGATTTGATGCTTTTGAAGGGAATAAACATGCATATTTCTATCTTGTAGTTCAAAAAAATTTTCATTGATTTGCTTCTACTATCTTTTAAAATGGATCTATGAAATTTCAAATTGTTTTTGCATGATAGTTGGTTTTGCAGAGCATATATTTGTGGGCTTTGAAAGTTCCCCCACCGACCTCCCTTGAAATTAATGAGAAAATTTTAAGTTATGTTTTGGGTCAAATTTTAAGAAGGCAGATGAGATTGTGTGGATAAAATACCACTCATAGATTTTGTCTTCCTTTTGAGGGGACTCTAAGATATGAGGTCTGAGGTTTCTCACAAACCTCTGTAGTCATCTATCTTGATAACTGGAGAGTGCTTTTGATTAAAGCTATTCATTAGAGCGCTGATAGCTCAGCAGTAGTAGCAACAATTTAATTTTTAGATTGAGAAATTTATCATTGCGAGCTTAAAGTATGATGACAAAGTTGATAAAGATCCCACGGCTCTTTTGTCTTTGGTTGTCTTATTGCATCATCCTTTTAGTCAAAGGAGATGTCGATCCCATGTTAAGTCGTATGCACATCCTGAGTTTGAAGGGAATAATTTAAATGAACCGAGAAGGAAAGAGGGTGGAGAAGCAGGCCGTCAAATGCTTGTTAATCTTACTAGGACAACATTATTGCATGCTTATAAGAAGAGAATCTTTTTTAGATATTGCTTCTAAGGGCATTATCACATCATGACAATGGGGATACTACTTTTTGGGTATTGTGGAGCTGTTTGTTATTGTATTAGTGGTGACGAGTGAAATAGTAATGGTAATACTTCTTGCCTTGATTAGCATATCAATTTGGACTTTGCTATGCTCTGGGATGATGACTTTGACATGTCTACATAGGTGTAGAGTTGGTGATGGAGGGGGAGTGGAACAGATGGGAAGAAATATGAGTGAGATTTCATATCAAGTATTGATGAAAAGATTATATTGAAGCTTAGCCAGTTGTTTGAAATTGTTCGCCATAGAAGAGATGTTGCGAGGATATTATTGGCTTGAGGTAATTTCATTGAAGAAGTTAAGAAATGATACCAATATGCACAACCAACACCTCTTTAGGAATTACTTGCAAAAAAAAAAAAAAAAAAAAAAGAAATGCACATTTATTGTAGTTAACTCGGCAAAGCATGGTTGTTAGTACGAGATTTGGGATATTTGTGTACTTATAAGCATACGTTGTTATATACATTACACACAACAGGGATGACCCGAGTCATTGTTGTTCTACTTCAGAAATTTATATGAAAGCTCGTGATGGAATTATTCATCCCATTCCACATGCAAGAAACACTGGCTAAAAATATCCCTATATAGGTAGCACTAGTAGGACTTAGAAATGGTGTGACCACAAACAACCGAAGCCCTAGAAGGAATTCACAAGGAAACATCGAAATGATACATCCTCAGGGTTTAATGAAATCGTCCACGACATTAGATCTCAAGGAGTAGTGGTTTGCTTAGAGAACCTTAAATGTTTCTAGTTTCATATACGCTTGAGAATGACATGCTTGTTTCTGTTTTAAGAAGGCGGAGTGCCAGTATTTGCATTGAAAATGTTTATTTCTGTTTTGATGTTTTCAGGGTGGAGTGACACTGTATGGTTATCTTGCTTCAATTGGGGTGATTCTCAAGATTTAATTTTTATAATGAATTGTGATTTATTATAGTTTCTATATGAACTGTCTACTTTTTCTACTGAATGACAAACAAAAGTTCGAACTTTAACTGTTGCATAGTTGCCTTAAAGCAAATTAAAGCGATGAAGCTTCCTATAAAGTTCGTGGTATAGAAAAAAAGGTTTTAAATGAGATAAGTTTTATTGCATGACAATTGCATTCTTTTGTAGCACATAACAATACTGAATTTATATTAGCTTAAGGTCATATTCAGTTGATCTACTTCAGCTATTATTTCTCAAAAATTTGATGGCACTCTTATGTATTCTTCGGCCTATTCTTTGCTAGTTCAACGCGTGTTGGAATTATCAGAATTTGGGTTGATTTTTTAAGCTTCGCACCTTTGGAAGAATCGATTGTGATTCCTGGCAGATGTAAAAATTAAAACAAAACTCGTCATGATTTGCAGTATAGTTTGATAACTTTACTACCGGATGTTGGTTGCACTTGCAAAACCCGTTGCTAAACCTCATATCACATAAAAAATGGCATCATTTCAACTTGTAGAAAGTCGGATGCACATTTGCATGCATAGATAAGATGATATGTCTGTAAAAATTAAAGTGTAGGCATTACATGTGTAAATACATAGGAATTGAATGGCATGTATGTAAATCTTCTTTCAAATAAATGATTCAAATATTCATTTTGCCAACTCTTCTGTGTCATCATCATTACAAATATTTTCTTTTGCAGGTTGAGTATCTCCCCCTGTCATCCATCGATAAATCCAAGAAAGTTCTGGAAGATTTCTTTGACATTTGGCAGGAAACCATTTCGAAGAAATCATTACCCGGAATTTTCATGCACATTGAATCCAACTTTGCTGATTATGGCCTTCAAGATCGCTATACTTCTCTTCACACTGCAGTACAGTACGCAACCTGCATGGCTCAGTTAATTGCCGCAGTGAGAGGTTAGCAAAACCATCACTTTTGGGGCTTTGCTCTGATAGACTGTGCTCGGTTTTAGTGAATCGAAGGAGAGGAAATGAGCAGTTTGTTGTAATTATTATTATTATTATTATTTGTATAATATTTAGCAATATTTATTATTGCCGGCTTTTAAAAAGTTTTTATCTTATTTTTCAGTCACTGCATTTTTATTTATTTGACAAACAATCGTTTTCCTTTTTAATGGGAAATTTACATACTTATCACACTATTCTTATGTATTCATATATCAAGCACCTAGACTTTCCTATTTGCATTTATGACAATTTGGTAGAGTCTAATCTAAAGCATGAAAATTTATATTTCACGTAAAATTTTGATAATAGTGATAATTTAGTTATATAATGTTAAAATTTGAGTGTTATCCATGCAAATGTGAAAGTTTAGGTGTTAGATATGTAAATTATTGATGATGGAAGAAAAATTACAAAATGATGAAAATCACTCTCTGAAGAAAAGAAAAATACGAAGAGGAATAAACAACACTGGAAAACATCAATAAAGATCCTAAATAGCCATCATCACCGAGGATGAGTCTCAAACCAATTTGAAGCCCCAATTATGTATGAGAATAATAAAGAACACATGGGGTTAACATGTAAACCTCTATTATTTAAAATATATAAGGTTTTAGCCCTCTTATAAGGGTTTTTCGGGTCATAATAGGATAAATTAATAGAACAATCTTTTAACCAGGCGAGTTTATGCCAATCCACTTCAGGATGGTTCTCATAAGAGAGACAATAAACCTTATATTTAGAATAATTAGTCTTCCCTTTTCAAAAGCAAGTAGTGTTACCATCCCCAGTCTTAAAAGTTTTGAATCGAGTTGATGCAAAATTTAGGAGTATTACCATTGATATGAAGATTCCATTTGTTATTTAATAAGATTTGAAACATGTAAAACAAGAATATGAGAACTAGAAGTGGACCTAATTTTTCCACCAAAGAAGAACCAAGGAAAAAAAAATGGAAATTTACATGGCACCAAAAGTCTTATGCATTCACTTATCTCACACCCAAGCTTTGATTTTTTTACACCCCAAGCACTTTAATCCATGTATGAAAATGTTGATTACACTATTTTCACCTTTTCATACAGGAAAATGTGCTTTAGGTGTAAAAATCAAAGTTTGGATGTGAGATAAAGTAAATAAATAAGAATTGGTGCTATGTATGTAAATTCCCCAAGAAAAAAAAAATGAAGATTGCAACATTCATTAATATCAAAAGCAAGATTACTTCTAATTCTAGTGGTAACCTGAACCATGTTTCTCCAGAAAGTAGCATGCATATTTGTACCTTTATACAAAAAAGAACCATGATGCTCAATATACCAAGCAACAAGATAAAAATTAGAATTTGAATGCCTCCAAATGCTTTTAGCTTTGCACATAAGATAAATAGTATCAAGATTAGTAATGCACAAACCACCACAATGTTTAGACATAGTAGTTGCACTCTAATCAATAGTATGCATTCTCATATCCACCTCATTATAATGTAAGAGGTTATTAGTAATAGAAAAAAATATTTCTCTTCAAATTTTACGAAGAACAATACATCAGAACCAATAATAAATGTAGTTCCAAAAGATAATTTCACTAATTGATCTCTAGTAGCAAAAGAAAGCAATTTTTATTTCCACCCACCTAGCCACATGTTTAATTTATCTAAAGATTTTATAACAATCAATACTCCTCAATTTAGAATGATGAATGAGAATCTCAAGATAATCCCAAGGAGAAGACATTTCGAAGGAAAATCCAAAATATTACTGATATTAGAACAGAAAAGGCTTTGATTGATTTAGAAAAATATAATGCGCATTTTTTGCGAATTAGCACAAACTTTAGTAGTCTTTTTAAAAACATGTTGTAACCTAGTTGAATTGAAATTGACTTTCCCAAAAACAAGTCATCAACAAAAATAAGTTGAGTATAACTCTGATCAGAAGAGTCTAAATGTCTAGATAAGGCATCCATATAAAAATTAAGTGTGTGTGTGTGGGGGGTGTTTGGGGCCTCTCTTATGCCTGAAGAAGTAGTAAAAAACAACCTTTAATATATTTATTAATAATAATTGAGAAAGGAACATTAAAAGTGCAAACATCAATCCATTTAATATAAAAATGAGAAAATCTCATTTTTCCTCATTCTATCATAAATAAAAAATCCGATCCTGAAGAAGTAAAAGATAATCTTTAAGATATTTATTAATAATAAATTAACTTTTTAAACCATTAAAAAGTTATTGACAAGCACCACATTATCAACAAAATTCCTTTCAAAAATAAAAGTTGTTTTGGAATAATGAATAAGAGTGGAAAAAATATGCTTAATCTTAAGAATCAGCCAATAATTTAGCAATCACTTTATAAATGATATTACATAAGAAAATATACCTATATTCATTCAAAGATTTAACATTAAAAATTTTAGGAATAAGTGTGATGGTTGAATGCTTCACTCTATTAGGAAGTCCAACATTCTTTAAAAAAATATATTGAACAACAAGAATGCAAGAATGATCAGTAATATGTCAAGTTTCTTTAGATTTATCATTAGCAACGCTGAATGAGACATCTCTGATGTCATTATCATCAAAATCTCAAGAGATGAATATTTTCTCCTAAGAATTAATATATCTACACATTGGAATTTTATAAAAAAATTAAGTCCCACAGGTCTTTATTCCCTAAAATTATCTTCTCTTGTGTGACAATATGGGAAGTTGTTGGGTTGGTGAGTAAGGCTTTGAATCAACAAGACCACAATTAGTGTTTATCTCAAAATTGAACTGATTAAAAATGAAAGAAAATCAAAATTGAACCAAGCAACAACAATGTTTCGAGTGATATGTATGTAGTTGCCACAACTTCTATAAAAAATTTATTCACAATGTGCTGACATGCAACTAGTAGGCTTCAGTTTCATCTAAAAAATTATGGATGCAAGAATAATACTTTCTATGTAGCCATATTTTAGAATGTGTGGCGACACCTATAAGTGTGGGTTTTCCATAATGAGATCAAATAATAGAAGATGCTAGTTTGCTTGTGATTGTTATGTTTGATATTAAAAATAGGGCATCAGTTATGCATTTTGTTTCATCTCTCTTGAAACATTCAAGAATCAATCAACTTTGGTCAGAACAAATAATAAAAACTTAAAAGTGATTAAACATTTAAAAAAGTAAATAGCCCATCATTAGGGTTGTAAACGAGCCGAGCTTGAGCGAGCTCAGACTAGGCTCGTGTTCGACTCGTTCGAAAATGGCTTGTGTTCGAAATTGACTCGTGTTTGAAATAGCTCGTGAACAGTGTGTTCGTGTTCGGCTCGAAATTGGCTCGTTAAAATAAAAAAAAATATATTTTAATAATTATTATTTTAAAAAAATAAATTAATAATTTTACCTAAAAATTTTTCAAGTGTAAATTTTATATAAAAATTCAAGACATTTATAAACTCAAAAAAATGGATCAACTAAAAAAAATTTACAAGATCAAATTGAATACAAACCCTAAGCTCTCGCACCAGAAAGTCTTTCACGATTTTGAGAGGAGGGAAAGACAGCCGAACCCCATAACTTTCGAGACTGGAATGGGAGTCCGTTGTTTAGGGTTTTTTATCTATGGTATATTTTATTGTTATATATATATATATTAAATGTGTAACTTATATTCTATAAATATATAATATTTATATAAGAAATAGTAAGAACATATATTATATAAATATATAATATTTATATAAGTAATAATTCTTAATATTTTTTTATATATTATAATTTATAATATTTAATTTTATGAATACGTATTATGTATATTCATATATATTTATTTTCGAGTCAATTCGAGCCGAGCACGGGCGAACAAACTTTAGTTCGTGTTCGGTTCATTTACATTTCGAGCTTAAAAATTTGTTCGTGTTCGGCTCATTAAACTTAACGAACGAGCCGAACACGAGCTGCTTAACGAGTCGAACACGAGTTGTTCGCGAACAACGAGCCAAATTGACAGCCCTACCCATCATAATATAATCTAAAAAATTAGTTCTTATTAAAAGATTTTGATGTTTAATCTTAGAGTAGTTAGTAGGGGCCTATGTTTAGAAGTTCATTTCATTCTAAGCTGATCATACTTATTATTTGCATTTTGTGTCGTTCATCCATTCATCTTATGTTTGTTGGGATGCTTAAAACAATTCAAATGTATGTCTTTATCTTTTCTATTGGACAAAACATGTCTTGGCCTTAAATTCATTAGGAATAAACCTGTATAGATGAGCAAATTGAATAAATTGAGTAAGCATGATTTCTCTTTAATGCTTATTTTCTTCTTCTTTTTCTTACGAGAACTAAACTTTTTAGCCATCACCAAGTTCAATGTGTTGATTTAGTTTTAGGTTCATTTGAATTCTTGAGTTAATGTGTTTTGAGCTTTGTGACTATTTTAAAGGTGAAAACTCCACTAGTTAAAGTAGTTGAAATTGACCGAGGGGTGGTTTGATTGTAAGTATTAGGGATGAATAGTAAAAGACATATACAATTTTAAATTTTTAATTGTTTGATTTTAAGTAAAAATGAAGCATAGTGCGGCCCAAAAAATCAAAACGCTCAAATATAATTTTTGTGGGGAGTAAGGGTCTGTTTGGGGAAGCTTATTTGGTGCGGTGGCATTTTGAAAATGCGCATAGTCTGTTTGGGTAAACTGCATTTTGGTAGCTTATAAGTTTTCAAAACGCTAAAAACAGTGTTTTCTCGCCGCACCTATCTAGCTGCGGTGGGAGCTTTCTGGCTGCGGTCTGACTTTTCCAAAAAAATAAAAATTTGTAATAGACATCGCACATAGCTTATCAACAGATTATTTTTAATCAGCTTATCAAGAGATTATTCAATAAGCTACAGCTGCCCCAAACAGACCCTAAATTAAGTGTGAGTTGACACGAAAAAAGCTCATAATAAATGTTCTTAACTAGAAGCCTGCTCAATTTATATCTAATGAAGATGGGAACTATTAAACAACAAAATCAAGTTGCAAGAGCTAATTATTAGCACAATAAGTGAATGCATTATTTACTAACATAACTATAAATGTATAAGTGTGTGGGGAGTGAATTGGCATGTAAAAGAATTCATAATAAATATGATCAATTAGGACCATTCCAATAAAATGTAATGTAAAAGCTATATATGAAAACAATAATTGCAAGTAGTGTATCAAATAAATCAAGTTGCAAAAGCCAATAATTTCAACAATGCTTGAATATAGTATTTAGTTACATATATTATATATGTACTATTGTGGAATGGAAAAAAACCTTACGTGGTATGTTTAGAATGTGAGAAAATCTAAATTATGCATATCAAAATTGATGCATTACTGAATTATAACTTCGTGATTTTATAATCAATTGAACCGATTTAATATAAGCAAAAACATAATAATATGTAATGATATTGAAGAAATGATTGAGTCAATAAATGTGTCGTACCGTCAATCGTAAGTATATTAGATAACTATTTAGGTCAAGTATCATAATATGATTGTCCAAAGTCAAGTATAACGGTGATGTGAAGAGAAATATAAATCAAAGATAGTAATGTACTCGTTGAAAATGTGCCTCTCAAAGTCCAAATGGTAACCCACTAGACCACCAAAAAACATACACCGGCAAAGCTAAAGGGAAAGAAAATACATCTATAATTGATTTAAAAACTAGAAAAAAATCATCAGTACGTTTTCAACCAATCTCCAAACCTTCATTGCTTCAAGTTATGTACAAGTCAGCTAATCAAGAGACTAAGGCCCACGACAACCACAGATGATAGAACCATAGGATCTTGATGAGGTTCATCATCCTTTCCTTCACCATCTGTTTTAAGCTCACGATGATGATAATTTTTTTTTTTATTTTTAATTTAAATTTGATGTTACTATATGCTAGGTTTGAATACTTAGTGCCTAATGACTAGCCTTAAATGGAAGTACTCTCTTGTTATCGAAAGGAGTAATTAATTGTAGGGGTTAGTGCCTATGAGAAACCTCAAACCCCAAATATTAAAGTCTTCATAAAATGAGGGTGAAATCTCTGGGCAGTGTCTTATCTATTATCTCATCTGCCTTTTGAAAATTTGACCCGAAAACTTAAAACACATAATAAGCTCTCGACGAGAGTCTGATACCCTTTCAAAATTTTTGAAGCCCACACACATCATATAATCTTTTTTAAAAGGAAAAGTAAGCTTTTTTTTTAGTTCGTTTCGCTATATAACAATATTCTTACTTCAGGGAGATGAATTTACTACTTGTGTGCAATCCATTATAGGGTAAACATGATATTTAGAATCAAATCAACATTCTCTTTTGACTACAACTTATCTATTGTCGATACAATCAAGATACACTTTGACGCAAGGATATATAATAAGAGTCCAATCAACATAACATTTAAACTAAGAATGATAAATGCTACTTTACAAAAAGAGTTTTCAGATTATGTTGACCACAAAAAGAAGGTCACACTTTAAATTCATTTTTTTCTTCTAATTTTGTAAAGAGAAGATTGAATTGATATACATCAAATTTATCAATTAATCACTAGAAGAAGATTAAGATTAGTACAATAAGGATTTTAGGTGATGCCATACAATCTCAGGACAAAATAGACCCGTAAGGCCTGCTTCTATGGTTGGAAGGGCTTTTGTAATGGGCTCAGTATTAATTTATGGAATTGTTTATCATTTTAAGGCCTATTAGAATGATATATTATTTGCATATTCAATCTTAATTATTATAGCAGCAGGTATTTGATATGCATGCCTTTCTATTTTTTAAAATTCCAAGATTTGAACCTTAGATCACACACCTTTAAGAGGAAAGTGGCAATACTGATTAGCGAGCTAAGACTCTTCATAACAAATGGCTCTTAGCTCAAGTAGTGTGCTTCCTGATTTCTAACTTATCTCAAGCATCAATCTTAATGAATGTATATCAATTTCTCTATATTCACAATGATTTAATATATGTTATTGATCTCATCTTCGCATTATATATCTGATGTATCATCAATAATTTTTTTTTTATGAGGCATGGATCTTGAAGCGTTGAGAGAGAAAAAATCCAAATTCAAACTCAAGGTCATCCAGACCTGATTTTTCAATAAGTTATTGGTTGAACTGAGCAGCTCGACAATATGAATCCATTGACACTGATAGTGATTCAATTCGAGTCGAATATATACCAGATCAAACATTTAAAGTGTAGTCGAAGGCTCTAGTGCATCAATTGGAATGCCAAATGATATCAAAATTTGGCATGCTTATAATAAAATCAAACGGTTTGGTGAGAGGAATTCAACGATTTTAAGATAATTCAATTTCGAGGTTGTTAAGACACTTAAGTATTATAAAACTATATATAATCAACGAAATTAATTTGAACCGTCTCATGAGCATTTTGAGGGATTGACCAAATTTACCAAAACGTGATCTAAAAAATTATAAATAAATCCCTTTTTATTATTTGAAAAGAAAAGTTAGCTGACTACTAATGATTAAATCTTAAAATCCCGACGGTTGTCGCCAGATATCATGGCCGACCACCAGAGCTCGCTGATGACCTCCAAAAGTCTCCATCTACCAGCAGAGATCGTTGTTGACTACCAATCATTATCGATCACTAAAGCAATTGTTGTAACTATGATTTTGATCGCATTACTACGATTGTTATACCTACCAATCTTGATTTATATAAGCAACTATAAATTTTATAGTCAAAAGCCACATAATGATTATTATAACCAAACAATATATAATAGTCTTTGTAGTCCCAATCACCCTTATACAATCATATATGTTGTATTATTTCAAAGTAGTGATGATTTCAATATTATCTTGCAATCTCATTTTTTCTAATCCAAGTGAAGAGTAGATCTCTGTATTCCATATTTTATAGTGAATTATTTTAACTAGACAAAACCTAATGATTTTTTTTTCCTTTTTGAATTTTTTTCACGTAAAAATTATGATGTCTCCTCCAATGACTTTTTTTTTTTATTTGTGTGTGTGCTAGATCTTCATGCAATCTAAGACGTTAAATTATTATTCTATCGTCACCAATTTTCTAGCCTGCAATAATATATAATAATCTTAGGCTCTTAAAAAAAAAAAAACCTGACCTATCAGTGAAATTTCTTGCATATTTACATAGTTTATTTTTATATAAATCATTATGAATTTATTAGCACCCAAAATAATTTTAAAATATTTTAAATATTTTTATAAATAATTATCATCATCCGCAGCCATTCACCACAAACCATCTCCGATTGTTATTTCATCAGTGATCGTAGTCATCATCATATAAATCAATTTATTTAACACTCAATAAAAGTAAATTAGTATGTTTAACATGCCAAACAAATTTATTTCAAATGAAAACATAAGAAAGAAAAAAAAAAAAAAAAAAAAAAAAAAACTAAAAGTGATCTTAAATGGCCTGTTAGTTTAATGGGCTCAAACAAACTTAGATATCTCATTTGGAACAGTCTAAGTTGAGCTTAGCTCAAAATCCTATTTCAAACTCTCTCAAACATATGATTTATTTTCTTACAAAAATAAAATAAAGGCATTATTTTTCTAAAGAATATATATTTTTATAATTACAGAAAAAATCATTAGAGTATTTTTTTTTTAAATTTCTTCTTGAGTTTCTCGTCCAACTTGTGAATTTATTGACCAATAGGTGGGGTGGTATATGTAAAAACTAAAGTTTAGATATATGCAAATAGATAGGAAATGAGTGGTGTTTATGCAAATCTTACTTTTGCTTCAATTATTAGTTTAATGAGTCCTAAAATGCATCATTTCATGCCCCCACCACCTTCAGCATTTCCTTTCTACCTGACATTTGCTATGTGTGGAAAGGAAATTAAACCTTATAATTTTGATTTATTTTTATAATTATAATTATAATTATAATTATAATTATTCATTATATTTGTTTGAAATTAATATTTTTCAATCACTGTATTTAAAAATAAAAAGTAAAAACTTATTTCTATTTAAAATAGAAAACTAATATTATTAAATAAATATTAAATCCCCAGTTGAAACGCATAGGAGCTCATCAGTTCCTCGCAAGATGCCAAATTAAGTAAGGTTGGCGGATGCTTTCGCCGAAGTACACGAGATCACGTGACTACAGTCAGTGGGTTAAATGTGCGCGCTTGTGCACGTACACGTGTGCACAGTGTCGCGGATACGCATCTGATCTACGCAAAGTTTTTAATGGAAAAGTATCCTTCGTATCCTTCAATTTTTCTATATTTACATATCTATTTTTTTAAGTTTAATTTTTAATATTTATCTATTCTTAAAACTTTAATAAAAATAATATTATTAATATGATGGGAAAATTGTAACAATAAAAAAATAAATATTAAATTTGTAAATTCATAGAAATTGGATGAAAAATTACAAATATTATTTTTGGAAAAATATTAATCTTAATATTCTACGAAATTTTAATTAATAAATTATTAAAAATAACTTTTAGTTAATTTGATTCAATTTATAGAAATATTTGAAAATGCTAAAATATTTAACAATCTAACACCTAAATTTTAATATTTATGCACTTAGCACTCAATCTTTAATATTGCATCAAAAATAACACTATCGCCTACTATTTAAAAATGAAATGTAAATTTTCATGCATAAATTTATCACAATAAAGTCTTATAATGTAAATATGAAAGTTCAGATGTTTGATATGTAAATATTAAATATGTGTGGTATGCTCATAAAATTTTCAAAATAAGAATATTGAAACATTAGTTCAAATTTAAAAATGGATTGATGGTAGTATTTTGTCTCACTTAAATTTCTCTTATTTTTTAAATTTCTATATTTTATTTTTAGCATCCATTTTCTAATTTTAATAATAATAATAATAATGATAATAATAATAATAATAATAATAATAAATTAAAGAGATGGAACTTTTGCCCTTTAGAGAATCTTTGAGACGATTGTGAGGGCATGAGGGTTTTTTTTTTCAATAAATTTTATATCTTAGTGATGGTAATCAATTAAAACAAATAATATTAATTTTATACTGCAATAAATTGAAAATTCAGCATAACCAAAAAAAAAAAGAGGAAAAGTCCCAAATCTACTTTTCTTTAAATTTGATCTAACATTTGCCAATTGCAAGCATTAAATCCCAACTCTCAATCTTCATTGTTTAGATGCGGAGCTTGAAAGTGCATCAGCAGTCGCTGGGAAGCAAGCCAAGTGGCAGGAAGGTTTATGACGTTGTGCACACACACTTGGATAGCGCATCTGCACTTGCAGAGAAAGAGAGAGTGAGAAGCGCTTGTGTTGGCATTGGCATGCCTGCGTCCGGATCTACAACGCCCTCTGCATGGTTTATCGGGAGCATATGCGCTCATTTATAGGGGGTTCGACATTCTCGTGCCAAGGAGTGGCGCAGGCATGGCAGGTGGAGTTACTATCCCATTTCAAATTAAACCATCCATTCTAGTGATGAAGTAGTACACTCTTGTGTATGTGGTTCTTTCGATCAAGATCTCTTGAATTAGATAAGTGTAGAAGAGAAAGATTTGAACATACTTTTCTCTTATGAGATTAAAGAAAAGGCTTTGGAGCAAAGTCTTGTAAGTTTCAATAATTGTAGATAGGAGATATGAGTGAGTATTTTGCACTCTTTTAAATTTCATAATAAAAATTTCTTGGGGGCGTGACTCCGTAATTTTTGTATTGTTCTCAGGTTTTTCCATGTTAAATTCATGTGTGTTTTTTTGGATTATTTTTTGTTGTGCTTCTAGTCAAATATTTTGTTCTAGTTTTCTTAAATAAGTGTGATCCAATTACACACTGTGGTTATGATTTTTAATTAGATTGAAGCCCAGGTAGAAATATAAGATTTCCATCCTAATAAAGTGGCATTAGAGCAGAGTGTTTGGTTGGAGTGGGAGCAATGATCGAGGAAGCAAGCTACAAAGTGAAGAAATTCAATGAGATGATTTTAATGTTTTGGAGTGCAAGTAGAGGATTTGTTGTATTAGAAAAAAAATGCATTTTTTACTACAAGGTAACACTAAGAAACCTAAGTCTATGATTATGGAGGAATGTGAGGTGTTGGATTGAAATTCCCTAAGTTCGATCTCTATATACTTTCCTTGTCCGTTGCATTCAATATAGTAAATGACAAACCACAGTGGATCTCATGTCGACACTGACAAATTTATACAAAAAAAAAAAACTTATACTTCAAATAAGATTTTTTTGATAAATGGGTTATTTAACATGAAAATGATAGATGACAGTTCAATGTTAGAACATTTGAATACTTTCAATAGTATAATGAGTCAGTTGTGTTCTATAGAGAACATGTTTAATGATGAGGTTAGGGAACTGTTGATTTATCTTCATTAGCGGACAGTTGAAATGATTTGATCACGATGGTAACTCTTCTATAAACATGAAGTTGAGCTTCAATGACATAATATGGTTGGAATTGAATGAAGAAGTTTACAAAAAATTAACAAATGATGAATCTTTAGCTTCTACATTGAAGACAAAAATAAATGAAGAAATCTAGAAAAAAATACAGGTAGAGACACATTCAATTATAAAAAAGGAAACTCCAGGTAAAGCAGAGAAGAATATTGAAACTGTGAAGATAAAGGACAATTTAAGAAGGATTGTAAAACTCCAAGAAAAGCTGGTGGTTGAACATAAGAAAGAAATCTCCCAACAATTATCTTCACAGTTAAATCGAAGGCGACTCTCTAGTGTTATCCCTAGTCAGTACTGAATCTTAGATAATAAATTCAAGTGCAGCTTTTCATGCATGCCCCAATAAAAAGGTATTCAAAAATTACGCTCAGTGTAATCCATGAAAGATTTATTTGAGAGACAACAAGGCTTACAATATCAAATTGGCAAATTAAATTGAAAGGGTGATGTGAATATCAAATAGGCAAATTAAATAAATTGAACGCTTACTGAAGTGATACATGTTTCAAGTCATTAGAGAAATTTCATCTATGTAAACCAACTAACTAATTTAGGATTTGTGACTCCTTTTATAGGCGATTCATAAAAGGTGACCAGTGGCCCATGCTGATGGCTAGAGAAAACATTGAAGGCACTCTTTAAATGATTAAGGAAATTGTAGAAATCATTGATGTGGCTGAAACTAATGTGGATGCAGGTATGTGGCATTGTAGGCTCAGCTATATGAGCGAGAAGGGTATGAAGTGTGAAACCCCTTAACAAGAATGAAGCAGAACTCTTAAACATTGAGACAATATTTGGTGTAATGGTGGAGTATTGATAGAAACTACAAAGTTATGTGTGCTCATGTTGAAGCAATCTAGGATGGGTGATCTCTTGGGAAGTTGCACCAACAAGAAAAATTTGTGAGGCCAATAAAACAAAGAGAACAATACCTTGATCGGTGAGAGTTCGAGCTATCACAAATGGTATCAAAGCATAACACCAGCTAGAAGTTGGGAACTAAGTGCTATGCATAACAATGTGCTATGTCATGGAAGCCACCTTTTGAACCTAAGATTGGACAAAGTGATATATGGTGGGAGTAACCTCTTAAATATGTGAGGGTCACCTCTAAAATCATATTTGCATGGTGGATGATTCTGGGTAAGAAAGTTGATGAGGATGCAAGCTACTTAAGTGGGGGAGATTGTAAAACCCCTTAAGTAGAATGACACCGACTTCTTAAACATCAAGGTACCTTTTGGTGTAATGCCAAATTTTCTATAGAAACTCTAAAGTTAGAAGTGTCATGTTGGAGCAGTCTTACAATGGGTGACCTAGTGGGAAATATACCAAAGGGGTAAAACTGTGAAGCCACCAGACCAAAGTAGACAATACCTTCATGGGTGAGAGTTATGACTATCACAAAAGGTATCAGAGCATAACACCAGCTTAAAAATAGGAACAAAATGTCATACGAAACTAATTACAAGCCATGAGAGCCACCTCCTGAACCCAAGATGAGATAAAGTGCTACATTGTGAGAGCCACCTCTTGAATATGAGGGGACACCTTTGGAATCATATCTTCCTAGTTGATGATTTTGGGTTGAGAAATTGTTGAGAAAGTCGATTACTTAAGTGTGGGAGATTGTGAAGTATCTTTAGTAGAATGAAGCTAAACTCTTAAACATTGAGACACCTTTTGATATAAAGATGGATTTTTATTAGAAACTCTAAAGTTAAGTATGCTCATCTTGGAGCACTCCTAGGAAGGGTGACCTCCTAGAAAGTTACACTAATTAGAAAAAAATAGTGAGCCCAATAGACCAAAGCGGAGGGGAATCCTGGTTGGTTAGGGTTTAAACTTGGCTAACACTTCTTTCTTCTCCTAACTGATCTTCTCCTCATTCTCTCAGACCTAAGAGCTTGTGCTTGAAACAAGAGAGGAGAACTCAAAACTTCTTTAGGAGAGAGTTTGTTGGAGCAAGAAGTTGAGGAAGGCTCTTCATCTTCTTCAAGGAGAAAGCTGATTTGGAGAAAATTTTGCTCCAAACTTCATGATTTTCTTCATCGTCTCCCTAATTTCTTCTTCTCTTCTTCAATTCCACTACACATTATTCTTCTTCCACTCATTTTTCTTAAGAAAGAGAGTGTTAAGTGAGGGGAATCCTTGGAGGAGAAGCTGCTTGAATGTGAGACATTCTCTCCTTGTGGATGAAAAGCTTCATCCTACCTTGGGGAAGGCCAAACTTTGACGGTTTCATCATTCTCTCCAGCTTGGAGAGCTTCCTCCCTACTTTAGAGAAGGAGTGTGGAGTGTGCGGATTCGTCATCTCTCCTATGGTGATGAGAGCTTCTTCTGGGACAAAGCGAGACTTTAGCCACTCATCGCATAGATGAAATCCTTCTAAGCCCCCATTCTTTATTTTCCTAGATAGCCCTATGTTTGTGTTGAGAATGTTAAAGCTAGGTTGCATTTTTTTAGAGAAGATGCCAGGATATGGAAACTTTTGTTGGATAAAGCCCCCTACAAACCTGATTGATATCCTTACAAAAGTCTTGGCCCAAACTCATATCAACCAGAATCTGTATTTCCCCTAGCTTTAGTGGTTTCAGCCTTCTTTGGAGGGGTTAGGGGATTTTGTAAAATGGAAAAAGCTTTGTAGCTTGTCTATTTCATAAAATCATGGAGAGTCATAGAATGTGAAAAGCTTTCTAGCTAGCTCATTCTTAAAAATCGGGGAGATTTTTCCTTCGAGAATGAGAGAGCAAAATTCCCAACATTCCTCGCCAGAGCTGGAGGAGCTATGCCGCACATCCATATGCTAAAACCTAGGTTCCTATGCGAGATCATTAGGCATGTGCACTGCATCACATGTTATGTCATGTCGTATGTGTCACATTGGCTTGATCGACCGTTCCAGTTCTGCCAGCTTTGCACTTTGGTTTGACCGGCTAACTCAACCTAGTTGACCAACCACCTAGGTCAAACCAGCTGCCCCAACCGAGTCAACCTACCACTTTGGTCTAATCGATCGTCCCGTCCCGGTCAACAGACAACTTTGGTTTAGTTGACCGCAACCTAAGGGAATGAGTGTTTCATCGAGACAGTGACTCAAAAGTGTGGGCGTAACGTGGAAGTAGTGTCCTGAAAATGTGGACGTGTCGTGGAGGTAGTGGCTCAAAGGATGGATGTGTCGTGGAGGCAATGACCCACAAGGGTGGGTGTGTTGTGGAGGCATCGACCAAAAAATATGGGTGTGCAATGATGTTAGTGACCCGAAAGGGAAGACGTAATATGGAGGGGGTGGCCCAAAGGATAGGTATGTTGTGGAAGCAGTGACTCGAAAGAGTGGGGGTGTCGTGGAGGCCGCAACCCAAAGAGATGAGTGTGTCATGGAGGCAGTAACCCGAAAGGGTGGGTGTGTTGGGGAAGCAATGACCTGAAGAAATGGGTGTGTCATGAAAGCAGTGTCCCGAAAGAGTGGGAGTGTCGTGAGGCAGTGACCCAAAAGAATGTGTATGTCATGGAGGCAGTGAGCTGAAACGTGCCTACGATGGTCTGGAGCATTATCGTTAAAAGTGTAAGGATGTAACTCTCGTCGGAGAGAATTACACAATGAATCTCCTCAGTGACAAGCTCTCCATTTACATGTGAGTGAATGCGAGGGATATGAGTGTGAGAACACCAAATGCAAGTGCAAGTCAAATTCAAGCATGTGAGCATGAACATGCAAATGCTATGCAAGTCAACCATGCCCAAGTGCTCAAGTGCAAGTGCAAACCGCTTGTGATGTGGAGCTAAGTGACATGAATATGTCAAGAAGCAAATGTAGAGTGATGTGCAATAGGGAGGCAAAAGTACTCGTCGCGAACATATGGGGGAATATGTCAGAGGATGCATGACAAGGTATAAGTGGTGGATGTGCTAATGCAAGGTCATACAATCAACATTAACACACATACAAGGCACACACTATGTGAATGAAGTTGACTGTTAAACCCATTGGTTCTACTGGGGTGGTCAACCCAGAGCAACGTAGCCAACAAGCTCAGCTGGGCTAAGGTGATTGACTGGACTAAAGTTATTTATTGACCAGGCTGATCAGACCAAAGTGATCGGTGACTGGGTCGGGGTGATGAGTTGGACCTAAGTGGTTGGTCGACTTGACCGGGGCAGCCAGTCGGGCTTAAGTGTAATGTCGATTATGTCGGGGCGGCCAATCAAGGTGAAGTGTAATACTAACTGGATTGGGGCAGCCGGTCAGAAGCTGACCAGGCCGGAATGACCAATCTAGGTAAAGTGCAATGCTAATCGGGCTAGAGCGAAGGGTCGAGGCAGAGTAAGGCGTGTAAAATACAATAGGTGTGATGTAATACATTGCGAGTCATACTCGACTAACGCTCTCACATAGGAACCTAGGGTTTTAGCTATTGGAATCGCAAAATAGCCGCCTTTGGCTTTTAATAGGAAATGTGGAGAACTCCATTCTCCGATTTCTTGTAGAATAAGTCCTTCACCACTCATAAAGAGGACTAGCTACAAAGCTTTTTTCCATCCTACGAGCCTCCCACAATCTTATAGAATGAGTTAGCCACAAAACTTTTTCCATTCTACTAGTCGTGGGAAATTGGGATTCCAACCCACTAGGGTTTAGATCTAAGGCTTGCAAGGATTTGGCCACACATGTGATTCTTAACCTAGGGGTTCCTCTAGAAAACAAACATTCAATCAATAGGCGTGTGGTTGTGCCAACTAGTGTCGGCTGACCAACTTGCCTGGTGTGGGTGACCGAACCCACGAGGACACCACAGAGTTGACTGATCAAAATCGCATGACCGGGTCGACAGGTATCATTCGGATGATTGATTGCGCTTGAAGATGTTGAGTGGTTTTCAAACCCGCCTTGTGCAGGTGACCAAAACCCACAACACATAGTAACACTACTCTTAGGGTTGGATAAGAAAGAAAACACAAGAGTTTGAGAGAACCTCACCATCACGAAGGTTGATGGTGTGTTCTCTTTGCTTGTTCACACTCATACGTTGCTCCGACGAAGTCCCGAGCTTCATTCCTTTTTCACGGGATGAAGAAGAACACCCTTAGAAAGTAGTTCTGATGATGTTGTACCAAAGTTTGGAACTAAGGTAAGGTTTCCGATGATCCCTCCTAGCCTCTCTCCTTGAGGAAGATGAAGAATCTGCCTCTCTTGCTCCAAGCTCTCAAGCCTTCAAGAGGAAGAAGAAGCTCCTTGAGGAAGAAGATTGTGCTCTCCCTCTAGCACTCTCAAACTCTCTGAAATGTTTTTCTTAGCTCTAGCAAGAAGGCTCTCAATGATGAGAAGCAAGAAAAAAACCATGAAAATAGAAAGACAAAAGAAGAGAAGAAGAAGGATTTCTTCTTTACTTGAGCTCCTCCTCTATAAATCTCTCTTCTCTTTCTCTAGAGCTCACCTTAGTTCGAAAATAGTGGAGTCCTGATGCGGCGGGAATTTGTTAAGCTTAATAATAATGATACAATGTAACACAAAATATAATATAATTTTGATGAAAATAATTTATATTTAAAAATCTCTTTAAAATTTCAATTCCCGTTTACTTATTACGCAAGTATACGTATCGCTTAAGTAATATAGGACACTAATGGAGTTCTAGATATTGATCCCACTGGGAAGCTGGAAATATATATAAGCTAGTTATTTATATTCTATTATAATATAAAAATAAAGTGAAGTACTAAGTTTGAAATTAAACTACTTAAGTGAAATGCTACTAACTATGCAGATGTACGACTATAATAAGTAAATTAAACTATATGCTAAACTTTCAAAAGTAAATTGCTGAAATAAAATAAAGATTTTTGTTGACAAAAAGTTCAAGTATGAAAAAACATCCTTCCCCTTTACAATGAAAATATGGCTTGAAATCGTTTGTAAAATATATTTAAAAATTGTTGTGTGTCAAATAAGAGCAATCATATTCTCTACCCTCTTTCGAGCGCTATAAAGAACATTGATTAATCCAGAGTTTTGTCCTTAATTCTGAGGTTAGGCTGGGAGGATACCAGTTGTCGCTCCTGAGCTCCCACTACTCCCTCCCCTGAGGGCTAACATGCTCGCATTAGTTTCCAATCAACTGAACCAAATTGAGGATTCTAATCTGTCACCTTAAAATCTTCTAATTTTACATCCATTAAAATATATTTTCCTATTTATTTGCACTCAATCCCATGAATGAAATACTCTCACATGAAATCAAATGTGATTCTCTCTTTGTTGCAGAATCATATCCCCTTTTAAGAACATATAATTCTCAACACATTTTAACAATTCAATTGGTCAGATCGAAAAGTAAATGAGATCAGAATTCAAATCATCACAAATTAAGATTTAGATGAAGATGTCAGATTCAAAAATTTGAAGAATCAATTCTTCACAAAACCATTTCCTTAAAGTAGGGAGAATGATAAAGAATACTACTAATAATAAATAAGACTACTTAGAATTCATGAGAAGAATACAATAAAATCGGATTTCATTAATAAAAACAAGTTTAGAAAAAAAAGAAAGTTTACAAACAAAAGAAATA
>NW_018164789.1:1190887-1194733 GCF_001263595.1 Phalaenopsis equestris | reverse complement strand
CCCCCCTTCTAGTCTCTCTAGAGGTTCTCTTCTGGTTCCTGGTTCTCTCTTCTCAAAAGAATCTCAATTCCCTCCAAAATTCAAAAGTCAAAACTTTGAATTTCAAAAGATGCGTCTCCTTGATCCAAGAGTCAAATCCTTTCAAATTAGAACCTTCCAAAGTGTCCACATGCATTGATTCACTTCATGAGGTGCTTAGAACAAGTGTCCATTTGAAAATTCATGCAAAATTCGTCTCGAACAACCTTAATTTGAAAAAGTCGCGTCTGGCGTAGCATGCGCCAAACCCCAAAATTGGATGGTTTTGCTCCAAATTTTGTTTTTTTTTGTCATTTTTGCTCTAAATATCTAAAAATGAAATACCTGCAACAAAAACACAAAAATACCCTTCTTTAAAGTTAATATCACCAAAAAAATAAACATAAAAAGGGTATTTAAAATAGTATATTTTATTTGTGGATCAAGTCCCGTCAAAATGAGCTTTCCCCCCTTTTCTTTGCTTTATCGAGACCCAGGCTTCCTCTCCCATGTTTCTACACTCTGACCATTTTTTTGCTTCATACATTTTGAGAAAACATCTTCTTGCAAGAAAGGGGGAATGAGGGGCTTGATATGATCTCCCCTGATTTGCTTTGACTCCTTTCCATAAGCATTCTTGGGAACCATGCAAAAGTTTCTCATAATGGTCCCCTCCATCTAAGCTCAAACAGTGTGACTCAACAATTTTTTGTGAAGAAAAAATGATGGGGCCCTTAAGTGCCAAAATGGTCGCAAGAGTGCCCACCCTTGAATCTCTAGCATTTCTTCACTGTGCACAAATATGACTACAATGGTGTAGCAGCGGAGGGCTCTCAGTTTGGCGAAAGATAGAGTACAAGGAACAGGGCGCTCAAGCGCCCAACAGTGGTGCCTAAGCGCCTATAGGCAAAAATGCAATCAAGTCATCACTACACGAGGGGTGGGCACAAAAGTTCCCATAGGTAAGGTATCACATCTTAGGAGGCACTAAATTAATATATGGGTGCTTTTGCGCCCATTTTTGGCATGTTTGCTCCCTAGCCCCAAGAGACTTGGCTCCTTTGCCTACCATGTGGGCGCAACTTCCCATGAATGGTGTTCTATGGGTCATTGGAATACCAAAGACTTTACAAGAGTGAAAATGGGTTCTCCATGGTTGAGGAGGACACCGAGATTGCACCGTATCAGGCAAAAGTCACTGCCTGAAGCCACGTACTGCCCGAACGGTCTAAAACACAATTTTACTCCCTGTTGTTCGTGGGATTTCAGTTGATCTGGAAGTTATAGTAACCATGAATTGTTAAAATATGACCCTATAGATAAAAAATAAATATTTAGGATGTGTTAGATTTGGGATTTTGATGCCAACAGACGTCCCAGACCCCACGCGGGTAGATTGGTCTGAATTCTAGCTTTTTCCAAAATGTGCATAAGAGAGTTTGATGACTTCCCTTGGACACCAAAAGCTTTGAATTGGCTAGTTATGTTCTATAAGGAATCATAGTGGACAAATCATTGTTGCTTCAGGAAACACTTCAATAGTTATTATACCTTGCTCCCTTTATATGTGGATGATATGCCGATTGTAGGGGTGTACATGGAAAAATTAGAGAATTAAAGGGGTAATTATCAAGTGAGCTTGAGATGCAGGATTAAATCCAACAAAAAAAATCCACTGGATGAGAATAAGTAGGGACACGAGTGCAAGTACATTGTAGTTGTCTCAGGCAGAGTAAGTTGGGAAGATCACACATAGGTTTGACATGAGTGGGACAAAGCTACTTTTCACCCACTTAGGTAGTCGCTTCAAGCTATCTAAGGAGCTATCACTTGAGTTCGAACCAGAGCAAGCACAAATGGAAAGAACTTTATATGTTTCAATGGTTGGAAGTCTGATCTATGCTATGATTTGTACTATACTAGATATTGCATTTCTTGAAGGAGTTGTTAGCAGTTACATGAGAGATCCAGCTAGACATCATTAAGAGACTATGAAGTCGATTCTTAGATATTTGAGAGGAATAGTAAACATGACACTTTGCCATGGAAGTGGAGTGATCCATCTACAGGGATTTGCATATTTAGTTTTGGTAGGATATTTGGATGGCATAAAAGTACAACAAGACATATCTTCGCTTTGGGGAACATGACGATGAGTTGAGTTTTCAGGTTGTAGAAGATTATTGTACTTTCAAATAAGGAGGCTGAATATATTGTTATCAATGAGGTTAGCAAGGAGATGATTTGGCTACAGACTTTATTGTATAATTGGGCAAAAAATAGGGAATTGAAAAGCTTAATAGTAACAGTATGAGTACAATTCATCTTGTTAGGAATATTGCTTTTCATGTCAGGAAAAAACACATTCAGCTAATATATCACTTTTTATGCTTTTCTAGAAAAGATTAGCAGCTATTCCTAAAGAAGATAAACATAGCTCAAAATTCTGCATATATGTTAACAAATGTGATAATTGTCAATAAATTTAAAGCTATGCTTAGCTTTAGTTGGAGTCTATGAAGTTTGAGATATGGGTTGAGCCCCACAGTATGTGACTATGAATATGATACAGATAGAGGCACGAATTTGGTGAATAGGTGTTGGGTGCTTTTATTCTCTAAGTGAGAGAGTGTTGAGGTGTGGAGCTTGGAAGAACACCCACAATAACAAGGAAGCAGACCAATCATTAGGAAGCTATCTAGCGCAGTGCACCTGCGTCTAGACGGCTTGCTCATGCCCGCATTGTTTATCGGGAACCTATGCTTCCAGTTATAGAGGATGGGACATTCTCATGCTAAAGTGGCGTGGATGTACCATGTGTTACTCTTCTGTTTCAGTTTAAATCCTCTATTCTAGTGATGAAGCAACAGATTCTCGCAAGTGTGGCTTTTGACAAAAAGTCTCGTAAATAAGATAAGTGTCGGAGGAAGATTTCAACTTTTTTTTCTCTCGTGAGATCGAGAGGGAGGGTTTGAAATAAAGTCCTATTATTTCCAATGATTTTAGAGAGGAGATCTGAATGAATATTCTATACTTTTCTAAACTTCATAGTGAAAATTTTTTGGTGTCATAAATCCATGATTTTTTTCTCGTTGAATTTTAAATCATAGTATTTTTTTTTTTTGGATTTTTTTTGTTATGCTTTCATTCGAATATTATGTTTCAATTTTCTCAAATCAATTCAATCCTATCCGCACTGTTGTTTTGATTTTGAATTAGATCGAAATCCTAACAGAAGCGTAAAGTTCCATCCCAACATCCATAAGCTCCCCTTTTTCTCTCATTGCAAGTGCTGAAATTAAAACCTTACCCTGAAGACATATTACCAAAGCATCTAAATCATTTCTAAACTAATTGTAAAAACAAAAACTTATGTAATCTAATTATAACTCATAAAATATACAAACAAAAAAATATCTTCCCCTCATAACAGTACTTAAATCTTAAATTAAATTTAGTTACAATATCCTGCCGGATTACTTTCCTCCTGAACCATCAAAGCATTCAGACTATGTCCTCTACTTCCACAACAGTTGCCCGCAGACAAATCACTCAAGTTAGCTGCACAGGTACCATGTTTAGACATCCATGGCCCATTTAGCTTATTATTTGTAAAGCCAGCTCGCCCCTAATGGAGCTTTTGAAGCGAGTTCCCGGAAAATAGACATTTACATAAATACAACCCAATTCCTACGTTTTTTACATAAAAACACCTACTTTTCTAATATTTTACATTTATACTGCTTATATCTTTCATATTACATAAAATATATCACTATTTTAAAATTTAAAAATGAGTTATATATGTATATATATATATATATATAC
>NW_018164789.1:1188057-1190877 GCF_001263595.1 Phalaenopsis equestris | reverse complement strand
ATATATATAAGAAATGAAGTTTAGTAGTTATGTAAATAAATAAAGATTGTGTGGTGTGTATGTAAATCTACCAAAAAAACAAGTCATCCGGAAAACATAATAAAACATGGAGTGAACAGAGATGCACAGAGATATGACAAACGAAACCATACATATGCAGAGAAAATATACTCGCAGAGTCCTAAAAACCAAAACGCCAATCAGGCTATCATCCTCTCAGAAACATCAGCAGAGCTAGAAGAAAAATACAAACAAAATTACGGAATTCAAAATATTGAATGAACTGCGAAGTTCAAAACAGCAAGCAACAGCCACTTGATCATGTCTTCTCGTGTTTCGAGTTTCATCCATCTGCAGGGAGCAACATAGGAAGAACAATAAGAGGATTAGTCACTAAAAGAAAGAGCTCTATTGGTTTTTATCATTAGAGTTACTTTGCAGTAGAGAAGACTAAAAAGACCATTTTGGGAATGAGATGGAGAGCTGAGTTTTAGTATAGGAGCTGTTCTCCTCTTCTATGTCCATCCATGGATCCTTGTTCCTTTGTGGCCACTCATCAAAAAAATGGCGGAGAGTCTTCTGTCTTTCTTCCTCTTCCTCCTTAGATAGTGAGTAGCTGCTCTGCTTTGCTTGTCCGATGGAGCTCATTCCCATAGCTTCTAACTGAGATGAACTCTCCCTCTCAGTTCCAGTCATGCCAGAAAAGAAACTGCATCCTTCTAAATCCTTCATCCCATCTTCTCCATATCTGTATCCTCATGAAACAAACAAATATATATATATATATATCAAAAAAAAAATTTTTGATCGAAAGCATTAAAAATGTGAAATCAAAAAGACATTTTGGTCAGAGTTTAACTGAAGATGTGAAGCTCCAGAATCAGAAGATAAATGAGCCCATGGAGGTCTCGAGGAGTTTGAAAAAGGGCATGAGAGGTGGTAATTAGTTTCTGGAGTTGAGATTGAAAGGTTGGCAAGATATGGTGACTGCGCAGAAGAGGAGGAAGAAGAAGAAGAAGAAGAGTGATTTGTTTTAGCAGCAAGAGAGATTTCCACAGGCTTTCTTGAACGGTTCTTTCCTCTATGCATGTGCCTCTCACAATACTTAGAATCAGGGTAAGCTTCCTTGGAGCATCTCCACTTCTTCCCATCAGTTCTCCTGCACCTCCCTGGCTCCAAGTCCTCTGCTTTCTTCCCAAATCCCATCTGAAAGCAGCTCCATCCCACTGAAATCAGAGTAAAGTTAGAAACCAGAAACAAAAATGAAAGAAGAACAGAGCTGATCGACGAAGTGATTAAAAGAGCTCATTACATTGTGTTTGGGGAGGGAAAACGAGAGAAGGTGAGGTTGTTGTGGAGTCGAGAAGAAAACTTCTTCTGATGGGGAGGATGAGATCAGAAGGAATGGGAATGCCTGAAGCCATGTATTTGAAGATGAGAGCTTGATGTTCAAGCTCCTGCCATTGGGAAGCAGTGAAGGGATATCTTGAACTGCTTCTTCCACCCATCATCATCTTCTGTTAAAAGGAGAAACCTTGGAGAGGAGAGGAGAGGAGAGGAGGTTTGCAATAGCGATAGCAGTGGTTTTAGTGCGCTGTGTATGGCTATAGATACGCGTAAACCTTCTATTTATTTTAATGGCAGGCAAAGGATGGGTCATTCAGTCTTGAAAGAGGTGCAGAGAGGAGGCTGCAGAATCTTCTGAGTAGTTGCATGGATAAATCACAGGGGCAACAACTGGTGTGAGGAGACCACAGCCTAGAATCTCATGTAGAAATTTGAATTTAATAGCTTAATAATATAAATTTTTTAATTTGTATTATATAAGCTAATACATTTTTAACTTTATTTTAATAATATATTTTTAATATTAAGACTTTATATAAATCTCATAATATTTTTTAGTCTTATTTTAGGCAAAAAAAAAAAAATCTAGTGAATATGTTTAAAAAGAGCATCTATTTATATATTACACATTTTTTACATTTATACATCTAACACATAAAATCAATCAATATATTTAAAATACTTTTTTTATTTATAAAAAAAAAAAGAAATACAACTTTTAAAAGCTTAAATAAAATGGTGTAAAAATAAAAATTTAAATATTAGACATGAAAGTACATAAAAATCGTATGATATGCATAAAAAATCATTAAAAAAAATGGAAAGGTGCACGCTGAATTAGCAATGAACGATTTATTTTAAGAAACTGTTTACTAATAGATTTTCAATATTAGTGCCACTAATCTTAATTAGTATCCTTAATGATGCAATAAGATGGAACTAATGACAACTTTTGGTATGATAAAAGTTTTAAAAATGAATTAAAAAAGGGGATTTGATAGAGGCTAATGGAGTTGTCAGAAGGGGGCAGCAGATGCTGCATCTGGGGGCAGATGACACTGCACTCCTTATTTTTATTGCGGTGACAGCAGAGCAGTAGCAGCAGCAGAGCAGCAGAAGCAGGCAAGATGGCAGAAGAACTGAGCAAAAATGGCAGAGAAATGCAGAGAGCACACACTCTCTTTTTCTCTACTCTTATTACTTACTGTTCCTGTCTTCTACCTCAGCACTAAGAGGATCAATGCCATGCCAGCTTTTCGGAAACTCATAAAAATTTCAAGGTTTGGAGCAATTAAAATAATTTGATTTTTCTTGGTATAAACTGCTGGAAATTAAGTATAAATCACTTAAAAGATGGGGTTTTAGAAGTAAAAGTTGGTGAGAGGGAGTCTTGTGATTGATTTTGTTAGTTTCAGAGGTTTGGGATTGATTTAACGGATTTTTACTATGATGTGATATATATATATATATATA
>NW_018164789.1:1186247-1187848 GCF_001263595.1 Phalaenopsis equestris | reverse complement strand
TATATGTATGTATGTATGTATATGTATGTATGTATGTCTGTAGTTAACGATAAAGTTCTGAATCTTGATTTATGGCTGGGTACATTCATTTATTTGTAGTTGAATAGTTTGGTATTTGGTTTTATCTTCTACGGAGTTTTTTTTTTCATTAAAAGTTAGTATTTTTGAAAAAATCATTAAATAAAATATATATTAATGTATATTTTATTATATAATCAATAATTCAACCTCCGTTTTTTCAAAATCTTCTTATTTTGATTTTTTTTTTTGAGATAATTTTCTTTTTATTTTTCAAATTTTGTTTTCAAATTTTTTTTTAGGGAAACATATTTTATAAGTTATTTAAAGGAAATATTAAAAAAAAACAAATGAAATGTTCGACAAAAAATCTCAATCATCTTAAAAAATGGATTTGAAGAAAAAATTAAGGTTCTATTTGGCAAAGTGATACAGTGGCAGCATAGTGCTGCACCGTATTTTGCTGCATAGTATTTTGAGTTATTTGGCAAAACTATGTTTTCTTTTATTTTGAAAAGTTACGATTGGAAGTTGTGTTTTACAACTTGATCTGATTAACTGCGATGACTGCCAGAAAGTTGCAGTCTGATGTTTTCAAAATAAAAGAAATTTGTAATAGTCATCACAACTTTTAAAACGGTTTCTTCGGCAAGTGCTTCTTCAAATAGCTACAGTTGTCTCAAATAGACCTTAAGAGAGAGATTATTTTTTGAAAAAAAAAAATTTGAAGATCATGCCAAACATTTAGCATTTCATTGATACAAGAGGGCATATTTGAATGGATTCAAAAATAGAAAAATAAGAGAAGACATATGGATCTCGGGATAAGAAACTTATAAGGAGTAAAATAACCAATAAGTAAAATTAACCTACACGTAAAAAAGGAAACAAAACAATTAAGGAAAACAAAAGTATGAGTTCGAAAAATCCTTGTGTTTACTGTTAGTTATCAAAAAGGGACTTCATCCAAGGTTTATGGTTTTATATGTCAACAATTATTAAAGCGCATAACCCATCATTAACAAAACCTCATCATGACAGTAATTGAAAGGTTGGCCGTAGAAAGAATAATGTCAACAACACATGACTAACATATCTTCAGAAATAGTAAGTAGGCATAATTTTTCATCCATAATGCATATAGCACAATATAGAAAAAAAAGGTGATAAAGGATCTGCTTAGCAAAAAATGTCATTCCAATTGAACAAATTAAAGTTTCCCAAAAAGGATCGAAAAAATATAAGAAATTTTAATGATTCCATAATGATAATTAATACAAGATCGAGAATAAGAGTATTCAGATGCAAGATATCCAACAATCACATAAAAAATGATGGCCCAACTCCAAACTAGACAACCCAAGTTATAATTTGGCAGAATATCAATTGTTTAATTCATTCATGTACATCAGAAAAAAAATTAAAAATAAAAGATAAAAATCATTATTAGTTTTAGCATAATAGCATAGCTGAGCAAATGTAATTTCCACTGAAGAGCATTTAATAGGAGACCAAAAGTGCGGGTTAAATAGAATAATAGACATAAAACCAATAATATATATATATATATATATGTCCTCTAC